>NW_016827765.1:25246-35550 GCF_001698545.2 Rhinopithecus bieti
AAAAAAAAAAAAAAAAAAAAAAGAGTACCAGATGTATCTGTTTTCTGTAACAGAGTTGGAGACAGAACTGTGGTAATATGAAGTTTAGAGATGTGCTAGTATCCCATAACTAAAAACAAAAATAAAAGAGCAAACAACTCTCACCAATGCTGCAGGGTACTTCTCTTTTTGTAGGAACATCACCTTCATTCACTTCCCAACAGTCAGCTTTCTTTAAAACACCTTCTGTTCTTCAAGCTCCATTTGTTTTTCCACTGCTACGATTTGGTTTCTACCTCTCTTCTCACAACTGTGCTTACCAAGGCCTCAACGCTGCCTTCATTAATTGATCCCACAGCCACTTTTTAGCCTTTTCAGCCTTGACTTCCTTGCTGTAGCTGACACATTGTTGGCCCTTTTCAAAAAGTGGAGTTTCCCTCTCACTAGTTGCCTTATATATCATTACTTATTTCTGGTTTTTATTCTGCATTTCCGACTGCCCCTTCCCAGGTTCCTTCCAAGATCTCTTGCTTTCTACTGACATCATTAGCATTCCTGGCTCTGTGTGTCCCTTGCTCCCTTAATCTACCCTGCAGAGAAGCCCCTAGACCTTCTAACTGCATGTCCTTCCTCCCTTCCTCTCCACACATGGTCCAAATCTCTCTTAGCTCCATGACTTTCCCTGAGGGCCTCCCCTCTGTACTTTCAAATGTATCATAATTTCTGCCTGGAATACCCACCCACATTCCCATTGGTCTAATTCCTGGTGATCTTTCAGTTTCCAGCTTAGATGTCATTACTTCAAGACATTCCTGATCTTTAAGCAACCAAGTCCCCTCACATGAGTTTCCTCCCTTATAACACTCTCATTTGCTTTAAATTACTTGTAAATGTCTGCATTCCCTGACGGGGTAAATTGTGGCATCCCCACTTATGACTTTGTACAATTTGTACTACAAAAAGTTTCAGGGCAGAGAGGGTAAAGAGGCATAGAAATCTCAGTCAGGTGCAGTGGTTCATGCCTGTAATCGCAGCACATTGGGAGGCCGAGGAGGGTGGATCACGAGGTCAAGAGTTCGAGGCCAGCCTGGCCAACATGGTGAAACCCCATCTCTACTAAAAATACAAAAATTAGGCAGGCGTGGTAGTGGATGCCTGTAATCTCAGCTACTTGGGAGGCTGAGGCAGCAGAACCGATTGAACCAGAAGGCGGAGGTTGCAGTCAGCCGAGATCACGCTACTGCAGACTGGACAACAGAGAGAGACTCCATCTCCAGAAAAACAAACAAACAAAAAAAAGAGGCATAGAAATCTCATGTGTGCTCTGTGATCCCTGGTTTGGGACAACTCTGCCCAGTGACTTCACTGTGATTTAACTTGCACAGGAAGAACATCAAGGCCAGCAGAACTGCTGTTCCCTAATAACTTGAAAGTTTAGTGAAGGAGAAACTGTGTCTGTGTTACACATCACTGAATTCTCACTCCTAGCACAGTGCCTGGAATTTTTCAACTGACCATTGCTAAGTGTATAAATCCCCCCCATTACCATGTTCTGGAACTGCACCGTCCCATTTGGTAGTCCTCAAGCCACATATGGCTACCAAGCACCTGACATATGGCTTGAGATGTGCTGAGTATAAAATACACACCAAGTTTAAGACCTGGCAAGAAAACATCTTAGTAATTTCGTATTGATTACAAGATGAAATAACATTTTAGATATATTGTGTTTAAATAAAACATGTAATTAAGATTAATATCACCTGTTTACATTTGTGGACTAAATAATTTGCATTTGAGGGTCACAGTAGGTGTCTATTGGACAGCACTATTCTAGACTTTCTTCTGAGACATTGCTCTATATCCAAACATTCATTGAATACCTCCAGTTGATGTCCCACAGACACTAAACGCAATGAAACTGAATTTATAATATTTCCCAATATCTTGCACTTCCTCTTCAGATGTTGCCTCAGATGTTAATGGTTGCAATTCATCTGGTTACCTAAGGCAAAATATTGGACTATTCCTCCACTCTTATTTTCTTATGAAAAGACTCTTCCAATTTTCCCTGCCACAATGCCATTGATATGGCCACTGGACTCTCCAGCATAAATCCCCATCGGCACATCTAGGAGACCTTTTTTGACAAGGCATAAGACAGCCTCTGGCTGTCATCAGATTACAATCTACCTCTTCAGGGTCTCCTCGCTCTATTGTCTCACTCACCCCCTCTACTTGATACTCAGAAAAATAGCTCATATTGACTGCGTATGTTTCAAAAGTATATCCTTACAATACCTTATCATTCTCATATTGCAAATGAAGAAACTAAAGCAGAGAAGTCAAATAATTAGCCCAGCATTTGCACCTAAGTGATGGAGCTGGTATTTGAACCTAGACCATCTGACTTTGGTATCTGGGCTCTTAACCAATGCTCTTTATTTCACATCCACAGTAATTTCTATTCTCTGACCATATCAAGATTTCTCACACCTTTGTATCTTTACAAATGTTTTGTTTTTTCTTTGCATGAGAACTTCCTCTGTCTCCTCATTACTTTATCCACCAGATCAATTCTTTGAAATCTTTTAAGATGCATCTCCAAAGAAGCCTGTGTGTCAATTTATCAGACCTTACCAGAAATATTTAGTAGTTTTTCTGTGTGCTTGCCTAGCATTTAAAACAATATAAATATTACATGTCTTCCTCATTAGAAAATGTACTTTCCATCTTAAATTTTTACCATCAAGCGCAGTGTTTGACAAATAGCTGGTTCCCAGTGAATGTCTATTGGCTTTTTGGCTGCAGGGGGTAGAGGGAACAGGGTCATATGAACAGGACAACTTTTGGTCAGGAGGTCTTCAGATTGCTGATTGAGCTGAGATTGTCTGGACTCTTAGATTTCCCATTCTAATCTGAGAAACATTGAACTATACAAGAATGAAGTTCATTCTAGTTATCCTAGGTTATCATTCATGGAGCTATTGTTGACAAAAAGTCATGAGATTTCAGGGCAGTGTTAGAGCTGAGACCATTTAATAGGTAAAGCCCTAGCTGCACAAAGAAGTAAACTGAGATTAGAAAGATTAATAACTTATCCACAATGACACTGCAAGTTAGTATCAGAGCTCTGCTTAAACCTGCATTTTCTGACTTCTAATCTCTCCATAGTTCCTGGCTGTTTCCTATGAACATACAAATGCCAAAATGATTTTATGTGTTTATACACATACACACACACATATATCTTCACTGCTAATAAACTGATTCAATAAATGCATGTGTTTTCCTCACGTAAAGCCTGGATGTATTTGTGGGAATGATTAGAACTAATATAAATTCAGTGATTTATACATGAGATCGTCTTACTTACTTCTGAACTGCACAAAGAAATTCACAACTTCACTTTTCCCCCAGGAGAGGAAAAAAATCTATCCAGTTAACAGTTTTCCAACAAAAAAGGCAGTGCAAAGGAATCAAGTTTATTGAGTTCTGCTGACTTACTCTTCCCAGTTTTCAATGCTTCCATAACTACCATTATGATAGCATGAAAGTGCTAACATTTTTGTAATAATTGTCCTTTACCACGATCTCTGAAAAATGCTTTACATGCTTTATCACATTCAATCTATAAAACAACCTTATGAGATAGATCACAATTACAATTTCCTATTTTATAGTTGGGGATACTACAGCCCAATTTAATAAATGCCACAGGGTGATAGAACTTTTAAGTGGCAGAAGCTGCACTTATATTTAAAGTGAATCTGACAACAAAGCTTATGCTTGTAACCACTAATCGAGTCCATGTGTCTTTAACCGTATATTTAATTTCTATCCAAAATGATGGACTCATAGAATTAAGGATCTAGAAATGATATTGGATACTGCCTGATCCCAATAAGTCACTTAATAGAAACACAAAGTGAGGTTCTGGAACATAGGTGAATCAACCTCTCCCAGACTTAGTGTGCTTACAATTTTCCATATTTTCAATATCACACAATAAAGTGCTTTGCATAGTGTACATACTTAATAAATATAGAAGACTGACTCTCATGGATTCTTCCATAACTATATACAGCCACATAAACACATGCATATGCATATATGTGTATCAATGTCTAGCCTATGTGTTTCCAATAATACAGAAAGTTAGAATAACGGCCAGCTTGTCAAAACATAGCAAAAAGGACCACATTTTGGAAAGAATTACAGTATCATTACTGTTGACATGGGTAGAATAGATGAGTGTCCCCTAACTACTGCCTGTCAGGGCCTACTCCTATCTCAGCACTGAGTTTAAATACTACTCAGCCAGCTGCCTGTGGATTTAGCCAACATTGCATGTCAATGCAAAAGTCTGATTGCCCAGATGGTTATTTCTAGGCCCACGACCAAAAATAGTAACTGAGCATGGCTGTAAGGCATATCACCCTACACATAGGCTAGTGGTTTCTTGCTTTCTTCATATATCCCTCCTCTGTGCAGAATGGGCATGTAGATATTAGCTATTTTAACTCTCACTAGGAGCAAAAAGAGAGAAACAGAAGGATCTGGGCAGCAATCTTCTAAATCTGTGAAAATCTCTGTATTACTTTGCCCCTCATATCTTCAACTGCATTCTTTCTTTCCTCACTGTTATTATTGGATATAGAGTATCCACTCTGTGAACTTCCTTGAGCAAGTTTTTTCCCTCCTTTATGTATCCCCTCTATCATCACCAGCACAGTAACTTTGCACTTGAAAAGCAAAATAAAGAACTGTAACAGACACAAAACAATCAGACCAAACAAACTTCAAATGCTCTGAGGGAAAAAAATGGAAGAAGTTCCAATTTTAAAGTTTGACTAGCCCTTTGCCTGCCCTAAGGTAAGAAAATGCTAGCGTAATGCGGAAAATCAGATCTCTGAGGCAGTACTTTTAAACAATTCAACTTGTGACAAGAAATAGAACAACCCTCAAAATTTCATCAGAGCAACTTTGATTAACAATTCTGAATCCCTAAATAGTTAATTAGGAACTCTCTCTGAGGCAAAAACTGGGGAGGCTGTAAAGATCTGGAATACCATCTTTGCCCTGACATGCCCTGGGTTTATGGGGAGCCACTCCTGGTTACATATTTGGAAAGAGATCATTTCATTGCCTTGGAGGGGAGCCTTTCTTCTTATAAATTACATTAATTCAGACCTTCATCGGTCCTTCCTGGTTCTGTTTCAATAAACAAACATAGGAATAAATTGTTCTGAGCTTGCTTTGTTTATTCTAGTTCTTTCCTCCACCAGCTCCCTTTTATGATTTTTCTAGTACCCTAGGCAGAGAATCTTTACAGGGTAAAATTGTTCCTTTCAATGTTAGCATTTTTTCTTACATTGGAATAACTTGGCTCAGCTACTCTGACCTTGAAGTCCAATCTCCCTTTCCCCCACTGTAAGAAATCATCAGGAGCTGTAAGGTGAACAGCACCAAGTTTCCATTTCTTTGCAATCCATATCGACATGGTGAAGGTTATGCTGGTTCCAAAGGAAAAGGGACAGCCCATCATACTAAAAGAATGATAGATAAGGATTAGGGTTAATACTGGAAAACATTTAGAAACTGAAAGAAAGACTGCATTCATGACAGAAATAAAAGGGGCCATTCTTTGGCAAAACATAAAACAGCATCTGTTGAAACAACTCAAGTTCTGAGCTGCTTTGCATGGCATCCTTTGTTGCCCAAGGATGGCAGCTTCTCTCAGGCCTTTGAGGACATGAAATGATGACAGATACGGGTCCTGTGCCAGGAATCAAGAAAAAAATCACATTTTGATGTGCAACTACTTGATTCTTAGCCATTTAAAAATACAGAGAGGAGGCTGTCAATTGCATGTAATGAACTGCCTTGGTAACACTGGGTGATTAATTTCCAGCTTTACCCTGCTCTATCATGTGCTGTGGAGAGCACATTACCAGAGCTTTTTAGCTTTGAGGGGAAGATCAACCCCATGTGTGTAATCTACTCCAGGTGTACCAAAGTGGGCTCTTTGCCCTTTTTCTTTGGCTCAGTACCCTACCCCATTGACATTCTGGTGTGATGCATTGGCTTTTTCTGTGTGCAGTGTTCATAATCACAAAGTCCAGAAAATTCCCATTCAATTCACATATTTATAGCAACAACTCATTTTGTCAGTATTTTAACATTATACTTTTAGCTATAAAATGGGGAAAACAAAAACACAATTTTGGTCACGCTTTAAACCACAGAACTAAATAGCTGAGGTCACCTACCACTTTAGATTATTAACAAAGCTTTTAATACACACAACTGATTGTAGGTATTATTAGAAACAGAGAGGATGAATGTTTTAAACTACCAAGGTCATTCTCATTAGTATGGTGTAAAAAATAGAAAACATCAAATACATACACTCTTTGCTATTTCATATTTATTCCCAAAACATTTCAGATATATCTGATTAAAGGACTGGTAACTTTTCTTTCTCCACATATGAGGTAGCTAATAGATACCAGCCTTGTTGGGGGAAAAATGGACTTTGTTTTACTGCAAGTAGGTTTTATGACTTTTTCTTTTGATGTCTAAACCATGAAACATGCCAGAGGCACTTTGTTGTCTGTTTATAGTACCTATGTATGCTCTTAATGAGTTGCCAATTTTTACTTCCTTTAAGAAACCCTAATGGTAAAACATTTGTCTACATATTGAAAAATTCATTTAAGCATGTTCTGTGTTTCCAATGAGGCACCGTCTAATGGTCTTTTTAATTAAATGTTGATTCCAAGGATTTCTCTGTTGTTTAAGGTTATAGTTCAGCTTGCTCATCATGGATTGCCGACTGGGAGACATGAAATTTAATTCAAACCATGATTTTTAAGGGAGGATTTGACTTAAATTGTTTTAAAGATAACTTAAAAGGGATGTACGTACTTAACCCTGAGAACTTAGTGATGACAATCTTAATATTAATTCTGTTTTGGTTTCTCTGTTATAATACCAGAGGTGGAAAGACTTACTAAGTAAGCAAATCTTTGCCAACAAGTTGCTTCATGAAAGAAGGTTATTTTTGTTAATTGACCAGAGGCAGCAATTAGGTAACAAGCTGCAGCAGCTGATGCACACCTATAGGTTGGTAGGTGTCACGGGATCTCAGTTCTATGACACTATGGGGTGGTGTTACCCAATTTGAGGCTCAGCTATTCTTAAGAAGAGTCACATAATTTCCACTAAAGTGGAAATTACTGGTAGTGGGAGAGGACAGTGTTGAGACAATGTTAAGCTGGAGTGAAATTTGTAAAAGAAAGCCACAGAATCGATTCAAACCCAAATCTAGTGTCCGGAGTATGTAGGAAGACGTGGGTATTTGCAGTATAAACTTCATTCTCAAATGGCTTCTTCCCTTAATATACTTGGAAATCCCTATAGCTGCATCTGGGGTAAAAGAAGCAATATTGCCTACCTGAGTGAAGCATGTCCTTTCTCTTCTTTGGTGAGCTTTCTCCGTTTCTGAAGGGAAAAACAAACAAAAAGTATTACCTACTTTCTTTCCCTTACTGCTAAGAAAGAATCTGGTCTTTGATTAGAGAAATCTGTTTCCCTACTCAAGAAGAGACAATAAAAGTCCTTTGTTGCAGTATCCAGCGGACCCTAAGCTGACTTTGTATCAGGGCCCATTTTTACTAATTAATCACCTGCACTGCAGTTCCTTAAAAGTGAAAGTTCTATTAAGTTGGTTAAGGATGTCTTTCCCATCTCCTTCCAGAAGCTTTACATAAATGTTCAACACAATTTTTATTGTTACACTCTCCAAGGATTACAATAGATGGTCACTTTAGGCATGGTTTTCCAGAAACTCCCCTTTCTGCATGAGCTAAAATATTAAACGTACAAAAATAATTATGTTGGAAATGCTGTACTTCAATGCTTAGATTTACTTATATTAAAACTAAAAGATCATTGCGTTGGAATGTGAAGAAAACCATCTTGGTCCTGGATGAGACTGTGTCAAAACCTGGAACAATCTTCTCAGGGGCTCATCAACAGAATAAAAACATGTAAAACATCTATCTTTTTTGTTTCTTTGTTTCTTTAGCCTATGAGACGGCTACTGAAAAGTTCCCCCCAATATGTCCCACTTTATATAAGAAATTGTTCTCAATATAAGAAAGATTTACTGAAATATTAATAAAATTTTAGAGAAAAGGATAAATAAAGAGATAATTATGTAAACAATAGAGCCAATAAGAGGCAGGAAAGCATCTCTAAAATCCTAGCAAGACCCTTAGGCTAAATTAAATAGTACTAATATTTATCGAGCGTTTTGTGCCATGTACTTTACATATTTAATCTCAATTAGCATTCTTAACAATCCTGTGAGGTAGATATTATTATTCTCAATTTTAGAGATAAGGGTCTGGGACTCAAAGAGTATAGGAAACTAACCTCAGCAGTTGTTAAATGGTAGAAGGTGAAACTGAACCCAAGTCTTCCTAATTCCAGAATCCACATTCTCCTCCCTCTACCACTTGGGCTCCTGTGCAACAGAACTGAGTGAGCAAATGCTCTGTGCAACTATTCCACAAAATTGTTTTTCTCTGACTTGGGATTATTTAAGGGTCAGGTCCCATCAAATATCAATGTTTGGAAAGTCATGGGCAAAGCCAATCTCAGATGCAGTACTTACAATTACTCAAGTTCAGGAGACTGGTGTGTTGCAGGGTTAAACCCGGGATCCTGGTTTACCTTCATCTCCAACTGTCTTCTCCCTCAGGATGAAGGCTCAGATCAGTTTCATCTATATGATATGCCTGTCTGACCTGGAGAACTTGGCGTTAAAGGAAATGTGTTTATCAAATGTGTCATCTTATCCTTGGAAGGCAACTAAGGATCAGAGCACAGCTGCCTTGATTTGTTTCATCGAGTTATTCCGTTGCAGTTACGTGGAACATCAAAAAATGTCAAGAAGCCTAAAACGTGGAAACTTGTTTAATTCTCTCCAGCAATGGCACTAACCAAAGCAAACGAAACTTTGACAGAAGAAAGAAGCAATTGTTTAGCCTTGTCATGTCCTCACAGTTAATAACACAAAGGGTATATTCACAGTGCAAAGATACTTTCCCTTTCTCTCAAAATAGGAGACAACATATTGTAAGATATTTTACAGACGTCCTTCCTCATAGAACTCTGTAAACTGTACTGGCTCAAGAACAAAATCAAAGTTTCAATTCACAGAACCGATTCATCTTGCATTTTACGTATTCTAATGGTATATTTGTATTGTGTGTTGCAACCTATAGAAGAAATGTACTTCTTCATTTTTCCTGTTTGCTGATGACAGATACCAGTGGCTCACCTTTCGGTCTGTGAATCAATGATTTCTTTTCAAATTTGAAGTCTGAATAACTATGCACCACAATAGCTGCCTTTGACCCAGAATTTTTCTCTAATCATTATCTTCCAAAGAATTTTTCTGCAGTTCGTTATCCTCTAAGTTCTGAATCATATCCGAAACCTGTTACAACTTAAACTTCTGGCTCCCACTCTTAAGGACTTGCTGTTTCATCAAATCTTCTCCATTTTTCCATCAGTGAAACCTAAAATAAATTCAAAATCATAAGAATGTAAGAGAAAACCTAATGTTCTGTATCATGGCATAATTTTAGTTGAAGAAACCAAAATATCTGAAGGTGAGTTCTTCAAATCTTAGGTGACAACAGTTAACTTACTACAAGCAATAGAAAAATTTAAATATTAGAACAAGTGCTACAAAAGAATGTACATTTTGGGACAGAAACTTCCATATTGGTAAATCTGCCACCCTTCTGAATAATAAATGATTTGATTTTACCTCCTCAAGAATCACTCCACTGTGCTCCTCTTTGGAGACTTCTGGGGCATTGTTACAGTTTTGGTTAGAGTGGAAAGCAATGATACATGAATGTATTCTTTGATTAATAAAAGTATTTTATAATTTTATATGTATGCCCAACTCAGATGTTACCTTACAAAACATCATTACTGGCTGGGCGCAGTGGCTCACGCCTGTAATCCCAGCACTTTGGGAAGCCAAGGTGGGCGGATGATCTGAGGTCGAGAATTTGAGACCAGCCTTACCAACATGGAGAAAACCCGTCTCTACTAAAAATACAAAATTAGCTGGGCATGGTGGCACATGCCTGTAATACCAGCTACTCCAGAGGCTGAGGCAGGAGAATCGCTTGAACCCAGGAGGCGAAGGTTGCAGTGAGCCGAGATCGCACCATTGCACTCCAGCCTGCACAACAAGAGTGAAACTCTGCCTCAATTAAAAAAAAAAAAAAAAAAAA
>NW_016827765.1:35766-56791 GCF_001698545.2 Rhinopithecus bieti
AAAAAAAAAAAAAAAAAAAATCATTAGTTCATAATAAAGTTTCAAAATAAGCAAAAGTATGTATTTGCCTCACTTTGACAGTTCTCATTAGTTTAGGGACTCCTTTTTATATCAGCTTTCAGATATGATTCCTTGTCAGGTTAGAATGTTTGTGTAAAATCTAACTCCAAAACTCAAGTAGAAATACTATTTTTACAAACTATACTCCGCATCGAGATCTATGTATTGTGTCCCAATGCATGGTAGAGTTCCTTATTACTTTTGACTATGTTTATACATATGAAATCAACCGCATCATTGCCTCTTTCTTCATTCTGACCATCCTAACCATTGGTGTGGTCTGCTGTGTGATTGATTTGGCTTCCATAATTGATTGCTATTCATTGGCCAGAATGAATGACTCAAGCTCACATTGTGTTCCAACTCATCAACAGAGAATAGTTAACATCTACTTTGGAGTACAATTTGACTTAATAAATGTTGCATTTTAGCAGTTGTCTGGTAAGGGATTTATTTGTACAAGCTCAAACCTACTGCTAATTTTAAAGAAAAACTTCAGACTACAGAAGCTTCAGATCCATGTCTAAACACAGGAAATAGGCCAGGCATGGTGCCTCATGCCTATAATTCCAGCATTTTAGGAGGCCGAGGCAGGTGGACCGCTTGAGCTTGGGAGTTTGAGACCACCCTGGGCAACACAGTGAAACCTCATCTCTACCAAAAATACAAAAAATTAGCCAGGTGTGGTGGCATGTATCTGCAGTCCCAGCTACTCAGGAGCCTGAGGTGGGAGGATCACTTGAGCCTGGGAAGTCCAGGCTGCAGTGAGCCGAGATCATGACACTCCACTCCAGCCTGGGTGAGAGAATGAGACTCTGCCTCAAAAGCAAAAGCAAAAGTAATAACAAACAAAAAAAAAAAAAAAAAAAAAAAAAAAAAAAAAAAAAAAAAGGAAAAAATGCACTTGATCAAAAAAAAGAAGAAAAAAAGAAAAAGTCTAATTAAAATGCATTTATTTACCCTACTTTGTTATAGCTTGCTCTATGTTAATGTATATACATTTTAAGTCATTCTTCAGTATTCACCATCTTTAGGAACATACTTTTGAAAAGGGGTAGCAAACTCTCCTAAAACTGCTAGTGAAAGATGCCCAAGAAGAAGAGGACTTCTCGCCTCCAAATGTGGGGTTACAGAAGGGGAGGCCTTAAAGTCCCCTTCTGTAACTGAGAAGCAGAATACTCCCATTGTGTGAGGTTGCTTGGCAGTTGCAGCTGCCACTCAGACTTCTTATCCACACCAAGCACTTCCAAATACAGGAAAGAAATTAGACTTTGTTTCTCTACCCTATTTGGGTAATAATTAAATGTTTCAACTAGAAACCTCTTCACTCTGGCATCTGAAGCATCATTTTAGTGTCAACTTCTCTTGAAAGGGGCACACACGCACACACATGCATGTACTCATACTTGCTATTTTTTTTGCCAAAATGTTTACTATATAATGGGAAAAAACTTTTTCTCTTTTCTTGAAATAAAATTAATTTCTTTTGTTTGTGTTTTCCTTCAAAATGTCAATTTGAACATTTTCACTACTCTTCTGAAACAATTATTCTCTTTAAATCACAATTTGTACTAAAAGGCTCTTCGCTTGACAGATGTGGACACTAAAAAGGAAAATAATTACTTCAAAAGCTATGTGTAAATAGAAGGCAATTTGTAAGCATCCCATGTGACATTAAAAGCTGCCATGCCTATCAGACCTTGGGAAAACTAAAGGACCTTCACATCCCATAATAGAACTTAGAAACAGTAAGTGCCTCTTACTACTTGTGAGCCTGCATTTCAGCCACAATAAAGTAAACTAGTCAAATGAGTATTAATAATTAACACATTTAAAAGCATTGCAAAAAATATAAATATCTACTATTTCAATGGCTATTCCAACCTAGACACTATTTTCAAAACCGTGCAAGAGTAGTGTTGTCGTTACTAATTTGATCAATATACCCACCTCTGCAGATAATTAAAAAAAAAAAAAAAAAAAAAAAAAAAAAAAAAAAAAAAAAAAACGAGTCCAGGTAGATAGGTTAATAGAAAAGTATTAAACTGTTAATTTCCATTACAAGACAATACATAAGAAACATTGTGTGTTTTTATTAAGCCAAACATATATGCCTAGATATAGTTACATATACATCTACTACTTTCTTTCTATCTGCCGGTCTCAATTTATCTGATGTTCAAATCACCTCGTGTGCACTGTATATACATATTGTAGCTTCTCAAGTGTTGGAGTACTTGAAACTGTCATGTGCTTTCATTTAAATTTTTAAAAATTCATGGACATAATATACATAAAATATACCACTGCCAGGAAGGAGTCACCTAGCATTTGAAAATCATAATCAGCCAGGCGTGGTGGCTCACATCTGTAATGCCAGCACTTTGGGAGGCCAAGGTGGGCAGGTCACCTGAAGTAAGGAGTTCAATACTAGTTTGGGCAACATGGTGATACCCCGTCTCTACCAAAATTGCAAAAATTAGCCAGGTGTGGTGGTGTGTGCCTGTAATCCCAGCTACTGAGGAGGCTGAGGCAGGAGAATCTCTTGAACCCGGGAGGCAGAGGTTGGCAGTGAGCCAAGATCGTGCCGCTGCGCTCCAGCCTGGGCAACAAGAGCAAAACTTTGTCTCAAAAAAAAGAGAAAATCATAATACACTGATTTGCTGAAGCTCAAATTCAGATAGTAGTAGATGAAAACAGGCTAAAACATATAGCTTAACAAAAGATGAATTTGGCAGTGGATTTATCCTGTGGCAATGGTTCTCAAAGCATGGCCAGAGAACCACAGGGTTTCCTAAGACTCTTTAAAGGTTCGAGAAGATCCAAACTATTTTTATAATAAACCAAGATGCTAATTTCTCTGTTTCACTCTCATTCTCTCACAAGTGTACAACAGAGTTTTTCAGAGGGGTTTTAATGTGTAACATTATAACAGAATGTTTAGAGAAGCAAATCTAAGAATCTAGCTTTCTATTAAGCCACAAAATAAAGAAATTTGTAAAAATTTAAAACAATGCTATATTAGTACATTTTGTGTTATTACAGCAGAATACCTAAAAATTTATTTTAAAGGAAGTTTATTTAGCTCATGGTTCCACAGGCTGAGAAGTTCGAGGGCATGGCCCTGGCTTCTGGACAGGACTTTCATGGCACATCACAACATGGCGGAGAAGGGCAATGGGAAAGTAGACATGTATGAAGAGGAGAAAACCTAAGGGCATCCTGGCTTTATAAAAACCCATTATCACAGGAACTAATTCACTCCCATGAGAACTAATTCAATCTTTCAAGATTGAGAACTCAGCCAGGTGTGGTGGTGTATGCCTGTAATCTGAGCTACTCAAGAGGATGAACTGGAAAGATCCTTTGAGCCCAGGAGTTCAGGGTTGCAGTGAACTATGATTGTACCCCTATGCTCCAGGCTGGGTGAGAGAGTGAGACCCTGTGTTTAAAAAAAAAAAAAAAAAAGACTGAGAAAGCACTACCACCAGAACAGCAGAGAGCCATTCATGGGGGATCCACCTCCATAACCCAAATACCTCCCACTAGGCCCCACTTCCCAACACTGGCACATTGAGGATCAAATTTCAACATGAGTTTTGGTGGGGACAAACAAATTATATCCAAACCATAGCAAATGTCACTCATTTTTTTGTTGTTTTGAAAAAGACAGTTATTTCTTATTAAAATATGCCATTCGGGTCAAGATGCAATGGGATTATTACTGTCACTTTAAAGTGAATTAGAAATTAAATAGTTTTAAAATTTTCTATTTTAATTTCTAATATAAATATTGAGAGATATGACCCACATTAACAAAAGCTTTCTTTTGGGGGGAAGCGGGTGATTCTCAAAATTTCCTAGCATGTAAAGAAATCCTGAGACCAAAACATTTGAGAGCGCTATTTTATAGCATTGGAATCTCAATTCATTCCTAAAGCCTCAGTTACTAATGCTGCCAGAATCAAAATGAGAGTGGCACTTTTTATAAAATTCTCCCAAATTATAATTTGGAAAGATTAGATCCATATTTCTTGTATTGATGGTTAATCAACAAAATACAGCTAACAGAGTAATTTTAAATATAGGATTTAATATGGTTAATTCCACCTGGTCCATTCCTGGACCGCCGCTCTCCTGAGGACCTAGCTTTGCCATTCAATGCCAGTCTGCTGGGAGGCATATTGCTTGGTGTATATTACATGCCCAAAAAGTGTTTGCTGACCATTTGTTTTAAACCTACTTCCTCATTAAAGTCTATTTGACTATTATTAAGTTTATGCCTTGTTTTGACTTCATAATTATCATCATGGTCAGCAAATCAAGGTTAACAGGCATTGGTATAGTGGTCAACCCAGTACCCACCAGAACTATCCTGGTTAAGCTGAAATCCTTACTCTAACACTTGCTCTTGTGTGAATGTGAACAAGTGCTTAAACTTCTCGGCACCTAAATTACCTCATCTGAAAATTATGAATACAAATAATACCTTCTAATGACTTTGTTATGCAGATTAAATAAACTAACACTTGTAAAAAACCAAAATCTGAGCTTAATAAATAATAAATGCTATATAAGGATCACTAAATAAAATATCACCTAATTTCAACTGCTGCTCAGAGCAAGTGCATGGATAACTGTGATTTGCTTATCAGAGAAGCTTCCCAGAGTTTTGATATTTAAATAGATGCAGATGCCTGAACTCTTTTAATTCCCATGACTAAAAGTTAACAGTAGCAGGTTAAACATGAGCAGCAACCACAAACACACTGAAATACTGAGAGGAGAAAGGCCATAAAGCTTCAAAATGTAGACACAAAATCTTATTAGATGCACCACAGAGAAACCCAAACATATTCAACTAACAAAAATGAAATTAAATAACCAATTTCAGCAAAAAAATAGAAAGTTGGGCCAAGTCTTCTACCTAATTTGAGTTTGTTTTAATTGATATGAATGCCAGCATAGTTTTAAATTATCACCTTAGTAGTGTCTTTACAATTCTAGCTACTCTTTAGAAAGTGTCCAAAAATAATGAACACATAGAATCATGTAATGCAGTCTAGCTAAAAGCAAAGAATGAATTAGATAGTTTATAGAACACTCACCCCTCAGCTTCTGCAATTTCATGTGGGTTGATTTTCCAACTTATATTTTCCAACAAGATGAAATCCCTCTTCTACTTGCCAGATTCTAAGTCCCAAAGATGCAGACATACGCAGAATGGATGGACCGTCCTCACCAACACTGGAGTGTGCTCAATTTCCTGCAGTTTCATTGTCATCATGCCAAATATCCCAGCCTCTGAGCTTGTTTATGACGAATGGCAATGAATAACTTCCAATTTTCTTTATAGCTTTGTTTTGTTCTTTTCCTTTAAGTTTATCTGAATTCAAATAACTAGATAGGACGAAGCATGTTACCAAAAAAGTTTTTTTAATGAGCTTTGATACCACATCTCTTCATTTATTCATATTTCACTCAAATGGAATAAGATCTGGAAAATATAAATTAAAAGACATAATTAGAAAAAAAAACAGACAGGAGAATTTCTCTTGAAATGGATTACAGACTAAAACTTGCTAGAACTTTGTCACAGAAACATATTCTAGTAACGGGATGGAAAATTCTCCGGACTGTTCCATCTCAAATGGTCACACTAGAAGGAAAGGTGCATCTATTCCACAGAGCTCACTGCTGAGGAAGCTCATTTAACTTTATAATAATATTCATCTGACGTTATCAGTAGGAAGCAACATGTTGGTCTTTAGATAAATAAAATATAATAATAAATAAAGAGCTAAACATTGCTCTTCAGGTGTAGTTCTTTAAAGCAATGAATTTTAAAACTTTGAAATGGAAATACAAATATTGAAGTACCTACAAACTTGGAAAAAAAATCAAGCTTTGAGATTTGCAAACAAAATGCTTAAAATGAATTATGAAATCCCAATATGTAGCTTTTCCCTGTGGATGTTTAGGCAGGAAAATTCCAAGTAAGGAAAGTCCATTTCTGTGATAACCATCAAATGTCTTTCGGTTTATCTTATTTATGACCGAAGGCCTTGCCATTCAACACTGAGTGTCATTCTGTTTAGGTTTCCACAGTGGTGAGCTGCCATGCTTGGGGAGATGCAGCGCATAATAGCTTATGGAGCAATAAAGGGGCATCTTACGGAAAAGTTCCTCATCCCTTGGCTCTGGTACTGGTGCCTGCACAGCATCTGCCTCCTCCTTAGTCTTGTTACCACGCTGAAATTGCTTTGCTTTGTTTCCATGCCAAACTGGAAAAGCTGTCAATCATTTCTCCTGCCATGTCTATAGGAAAACAGAAGCAGGCCAATCATGCCCTTATGACATTGCATGACAGGCAAGGTCCATTTTACAAAGCAGAACTGTAAAGTGAAAAGCTTTGAACCCTCTTCCGCCCCTTACTCTTACTCTTAAAGCCAAACTAAATTAAACCTGCAGCATCTCTGCATTTTACCCACTTTTATCAATATTATGGAAAACAGGCTTGAACACCAAATATGACCAAAGATGAAAGAAAGCTATCATTTATTCAGGGGAAAAGAAAAACTGTTTAAATTAACAGTGATGGGCAAATTAAAGGAGGATTTATTTAGCTGTAGAATAATTAACCAAAATGTCTTATTAAATATCTGAAATAAAAACACTGAGGGCCGGCCAAGTGCAGTGACCCACGCCTGTAATCTCAGCACTTTGGGAGACTGAGGCGGACTGGATCACCTGAGGTCAGGAGTTTGAGACCATCCTGGCCAACATGGTGAAACCCCATCTCTACTAAAAATACAAAAATTAGTTGAGCGTGGTGGCGGGCGCCTGTAATCCCAGGCGCCTGTAAACCCTACTCTACTCGGGAGGCTGAGGCAGGAGAATCGCTTGAACCCAGGAGGCAGAAGTTGCAGTGAGCCGAGGTCGTGCCACTGCACTCCAGCCTGGGCAAAAAGAGTGGGACTCCATCTCAAAAACAAACACACAAAAAAAACAGACACTGAGGGCATAGATACAAACTAACCAAGAAAATTATAAAAAGAGTAGAAATGTTCTCATATTTCAGTTTAGCAGCAGGGTCACATTCCCTTGTTAAAGAAGGATTTGCACTTCTGGGCTTGTGACTTAAGTGTGGAGAGGCCAGGATCTGCAGCTGAACATTTTTGGATTGGGCAGGCGATGGGAAAAATAAAGATTTCCCTCAAGCTCAACAATTTCTGTCCTCTGAATAGGGCAAATGTGTCTGAACACATTCAAAAGGTCCCTTTGCCTTAAAACGTGAGAAAATCACATTGTAATAGCTAGAGAGAGGAATCTGGAGCATATTTACACATGGAATGATATCATTTGTTGACGTCAAGGTCGTGTCTAAGAGCCTACTACTTAGACTTGGAAGAGAACAAGTAGAAAGGTAAAG
Source organism: Rhinopithecus bieti (assembly GCF_001698545.2). Classification (NCBI taxonomy): domain Eukaryota; kingdom Metazoa; phylum Chordata; class Mammalia; order Primates; family Cercopithecidae; genus Rhinopithecus; species Rhinopithecus bieti. Next base: position 43,259 of record NW_016827765.1, read on the forward strand.
ATTATCCAATGGAAAGGATGTTCCTCAAACTATTTATGTATTCATTTCTCTTCTCGGGGAAGGAAATATCAATAATTTATTACGAATGCAGCATTCTCAGAGAGGTTTCCCCAGTTTTCTGAAGAAACAGAAATTTTCCAAAGCACTGTAGTTTATTTAAATTCTATTAAATGTCTGATAAAATCATAACATAAATATAAATAATATGCATGTGCAATAATGGCTATATAATGTTTCAAGAAAAAAGATTTGTGAGTATTTTCAAAGAAGTCAGGATGGTAACTTAAATTTTGAATATTGTATGTGGGAAGATATAACCAAGTGGACATATACTTTAATTAGCTAATAAAGTCTGTGAAAAAATTACTAGTTGATAAAATGGAGATTTGTTTTTATTAAACTTATAATAGTCAATATATAAACCGTGTAAATTGTGCAAGAATACAAAAGCCTCTATTTTATATTTTCTTAAATTTTCACAACTGTACTGACACATGATAAAAAAAAAAAAAAACTATGCTTTTCATTTTACCAGTAAAGAAACTGAATATCCAAGAGAACAAAGTAACTTATTTAGAGTAACAGAAGTCATAAATCACCAAATCCAGAGGAACATTTGGGACTTTAGGTTCTGTTTGAAGCTCTGCTAAATTATACCTTTTGGTGTTGCTTCCCTACGTTAAATTTAAAAGATGTTTCGATCAACTTAAGACAATAGTTTGTATGTATATATCTAAGTATTTATATATTCATATATAAAAATTTACATATATTTATATACATAAATATATATACATAAAGTTTGTATGTATATTTTTATATATAACTGTAGGTTTATAGGTAATGTATTTTTTTACATAGAACTATCGATTTACATATAATTTATATTATATATATATAAATCCTAATGGAGTAAGTCACGTGTTGTTTTCTATTGGTCATATGCTAGCACAAGAATAAAACTCTACAAGGGAAAAATAGGAACACAAACTAAACCTTTAAATATAAGGAAACTTCATTACGCAGATTTTTTGGCGTTCCTGAGATGTCTGCAGTGTTAATACCCTCCAGGTCAGGTGTATTTAATGGCCATTTAGATCAAGGGGCCTTGGTCTTGCCTGAGGCCCTCAGTTCTTCACCCAGACATTAACTGACAGAGACTGAGCAGCTCAGAAAAAACCCTCTTACATGATAGAATTGCTCAGTCAATAGAAGCTTCTCTACTAATAGACATACAGCACATTAGTGAGATATCCACCTACAGTTTTAATGACCTGAATCCAATCTTCTCACACTGTAAACCTATTTGAACTCTGAAAATAAACATGGGGTCAGATTTTGTTGCATGTATCAACACCAAACTTTAATTTAGCAAAATCGTATTGAATAACTACTTAGTTCTCTATATAAGGCTATATGAGGACCCACAGAATGAGAATGCTTAAGTTTTGTTGTTCTGTAGAAGTATATCTTACCTTCTGTTATTTTCTCCAAAAACACTTATATCTTGGATTTAAAAAAGAAGGGACAAAAAGTGTAAATAGTATTTCTAAAGTAGCTTTTAACTCTATTTGTTTATATCAATTTCATCATCCCACCTTAGTGTATAACCATCTTAATATCATACTGTAAGAGTCTCCCCGGGGCCTGAAAGCTTAAGGAGATGAATAACTCCTCCCTTCTCAGGCCCAGTTCCAGGGCACAACTTGCGCCAGCAGCGTGTGCCAGCAAAATAGCAGCAGCAAGAAGAAAGCCAGCAGAAGACACCTACCCTGGCCGGAAGACAGGTACCCCGAAGATCGAGGAAGGGGCCATCCGGGTACAACGTAGCAGTTACGTCAGACAAGGACACTTCCTGTTTATAGGAGGCTATAAAACCTTTGCCCTGTCCTCAATAGGGGCTGACGCCATTTTAGGCCTCAGCCCGCCTGCACCCAGCCGCTTGCTAAAACAGCGTGTTGCTCCACGCCGCCTCATGTTGTCTGTTGGCGCGCTCTCGGGGTTCTAACCAACACAAGAACCTTACACATATCATACTGCAACAAATAAAAATAGTCTAAAATAACAACAGCCAATATAGGCACAAACCTGAAAGTGTCTTCATAGAAATAACACATCAATATACTTGATAAACTAAAGTGTAGATATTTTATGTGGAATAAAGTTTGAAGAGACGAATACCAATTGAATGTCAGCCTGTTCTTTGTGAGAAAACAATTATCCCTTCTCCTCAAAGAGTCAGGAAGGCTTTTCTAACAAAATGATATACCAAGGACTGTGTGAATAGGGAAATTCAGAATACTTGAGACCGTGGCCCTGGGAATAAATTGAAATGCGTGCAATTTTGAGCAGATTTAAGAACGGTGTTCTCATTTCTTGTATATCCCTCACATGAGCGGATGCACCAGCTGTACCATTTCTGTCACTGGTTTACTCATCTGCCTTTATACTATCTTTTGCTTCATGCTTTGCAGTGCCTGAGGCTGAAGCTCGTGACTGATCATGCGCCTCTATTCCCTAGAAGTTTTACCAATGAATGTCATCTCTCCTGTTTTAAAGATGAGCGAGTAAAATCAACCAACATAACACCTGAAGATAACAGATTCTCTAAAATGAATATTTTAAAACAAGAGAAGTGACGTGAAGATGGAATGAGGCACGGATGGAGGCACTGTGCTCTGATCCTGTATTTTTATGTATGGAGCAAAGCTACACTGGTTGCTCAACCTAATTTCAAGGTAATGTTGCTTGCAGCGTGCTGAATTCAGCAAAACCAAATAAATAGAAACTTTTTCCTGACCCATAGGGAAAGAAATGACACCATTAATATATTCTCAGTGTTAATTATTTTCCACATATATTTATCTTTACTTCCTTGGTATCTGTTACCACTTATCCTCCAGGAAACATTGGTGTTAGTAAAATTCACAGAGCTCATATAAAAATAACAATAGTAAACCCTCATAACATTAATTCTAACTCTTTTTGAGAACTTTCTCTTTTCCATGCTCTACATGCATTAGCTCATCTAGAACACTCATCATCATTGAACATATACAGAAAGTATAAATACATTTATCTTCATTATATTACCGAGAAAAACTGAAGTTTAATGACTACAGTAGTTTAGGCAACACTAGCTGCAAGAACAGATAAGCCCTGAAATCTTAGCAGCTAAAATATACATTTATTTCTTTTTCTTACACATAAAAGTTTGATGAGAGTGCTGAGTGGATGGTCTGCCATGTAAGGATTGAAGACTCAAGCTCTTTATTGTCATAGCTCCACTATCTTCAGCACTTGGCTTCCAAGGTCACTGTGGAAGAGGAAGAAAGAGGAAAGCAGGCACACTTACTTCTTAATCATTGTGAACCAAGAAATAACACACTTTATTCCCTCTCACCTTCCGTTAGTGAGAGCTGGTCACATAGCTCCATAGAGATGCAAAGATGATTAGGAAATTGAATCCATGGCGGGGAAGCCTGTGCTTAGCAACATCTCCACACAATGGGTGATACTACAAATTTTGATGAACAATTGGCCATTTCTGCCAGAGAGAGAATGAGCTACTTTCCTAAGAGCCTCCTTTAGTAAGTAGTAAAATTGGAATTTGAACTCACCTCTGAATCCAGATTTGAGCTCCTACTCAAAGTGCCATACTTCTGAAAAGATGGCTCATGGTTCATGGGCTCCTCTACTGCCCTGCACATAAGCCTTTGTGGTTGTGACTGTGCATAGTACAGTGAAATTACAAACAATGTATATTTCATGGCATTCTACAAAAAGCCTCTTTACTTTCTAAAATTCTGACATCCAGAAGTTCTGGAGAACTTATGAGATGGTGGGTAGTTGTATTAGTCAGGGTTCTCTAGAGGGACAGAACTAATGGAATACATACATATATATATGGGAATTTATTAAGTATTAACTCACATGATCACAAGGTCCCACAGTAGGCCATCTGCAGGCTGAGGGGCAAGAAGAGCCAGTCCAAGTTCCAAAACTGAAGAATTTATCCAATGTTTGAGGGCAGGAAGCATCCAGCATGGGAGAAAGATGTAGGCTGGGAGGCTTGGCCAGTCTCTCTTTTCACATTTTTCTGCCTGCTTATATTCTAGCCATGCTAGCAGCTGATTAGATTGTACCCACCCAAATTAAGTGTGAGTCTGCCTTTCCCAGCCCATTGACTCAAATGTTAATCTCCTTTGCAATACCCTCACAGACATACCCAGGATCAATATTTTTTATCCTTCAATCAAGTTGACACTTAGTATTAACCATCAGAGTAGTTATGTTCTAGGATTTGAATGGAGTCACAAAAAGACATAATTTTCGATATTCAAAGGCTACAATTTTCAGTACCTATGGGGTTTTAGTAGAGAAAAGAATCTAAGTGTACAACTTGCTAAGTCAAAATTCAAATATTACTCAATTTTACTTCATCTTTTTGCTATATCAGTCTCATTTGATAGAGTCATGAGTGGCCTGAAACAGAACTGTTTATCTTACTACAAGCTTTTCAAATATAACATTTCACAGAGGCAAGCTCTTTATAAAATTTTAATATTGGAGATAACTGCCCTCTATGAATACATTTCTGTTGGTCATGTCTAAGCTCACCAGAGCAAAAAAATAGATGCACAAAAGAAAAATCACTGGCCTTCTACTGTCCAACAGCAATGGAGAACTGTAGAAATTCTAAAAGATAGAAAATGTACAAAATGAGAAAGATAATAGTAATCTCTTTCCCTTATGTTCTGTATACAAAATACCCTGACAGGATTTTTCTACGTATATTGCTAAGTAAACTGAACCTCCCTAAAACTGTAAACCAAATAAAATTGTCATTTAGCTCTTAATGCAACAAATTCAATTATATATTTATTCATTCAACAATATATGGGATAGGATGACAGATAGGATGAGCTGACTGACAGCCTCTAAGAGCAGTGTTTTGCTATTTCCAGGCTCTCTTACACGAGAATGTAACTATAAATTTCTAAATCAAATGCACGAATAATCTACACTTATTTTTAATTCACTTGGAAAGGTCAAATGTAAAATCTATAAATAACTCCTCATACTGTTTTCCTAAAATGTGAAAAATGGAGAGAAACACAAAATTATAGGTAGAAAATTAGCCCTTTTGACAACTAACATAGCACAGTTATCTATTATACTCAGCAAATATTTACTGACTACTGCCTAGGTGCCGTACATTGTGTTAGGGTTCAAAATTTTGAATAATATGTCATTTTTCTCTTTAAGGTGCTTATAATGCAGTTGGGGAAAATATATGCATTGATACTTCAGAAAACAAATTATACAAATAACATCCGCTAATACAACTTTTCTTAGAGTTCACCAGTGGCCAAGTTTGGGAAAGGTTGTATATTTCTATCATCTTTCTAGAGGTCTGAAAGTGAATAATTAAATTTAATCTGCTGAAAAATAGACAATAATCAAAATATTAGGAATTAAGTTGAGGTTCTTTATTGTACTGAGTTACAGCATGTGATTGATTATGGTCCCATCATTCCTACAAGTTCCCATCATTCCTAAGATACGAGATTTCAAAAGGAGCCACACAAATATGAGAGAGTAACAAATCAGAAGTTTAATTACCACGTTATTATAATTATTCAACTGTCCATAACTCCTAATTAAACCCTAAAATAAATCTGGATTGAAGTGATTAATTTAGAGGAAAGGAAATGCCCTTCTTTGGCCTTAAGTTTAAGTTCTCATTTCCCCGCTAACAAGCTGCTGAGCCCAAATTAATGAGAGATCCAATGTATGAACGCAATGGTGTGAAGTCAAGGTAGCTCATCATGCTGCAAAAGTGGCCAACTCTATTTGTTCTTTTTATAATGTAAGAGATTGAAAGGGACAGAGAGTGGGGCTGTCATGTCAACTTATGACATCGAAGCAAGAAACAAAAACGACAGAGCTTCATTCACATATAATACTTTGTGACCATTTAACCCCCAACTATAAATTGGCCTAATTTGTGTCTTTAAACCTGGCCAAATTAACAATTCCTAGGTGTGGTGGGTAAGCAGAAGCAATGTGATGAGGGTAAAAAATGGTTCCATAGAGAAGAAAGAACTTTCCTCAAATTCTGTTATCCTCCTCATTTTAGAAAGTGATGTCAAGTTTCCACAGTCAGTCATTTGCTTGTTTAAAAAAATTTTCACCATGATATGGTGACATTATAAAACTGTCCAAAGAAAAGTCCAGATATATTGAACTCAATTAAAATAGCAACTCCTCTTTGAGAGGGTGAAGGGAACACAGTGAGGTGAAGAGAGTAAGTGAAGTAGGTGATTTTCAAACCACCACATGTAATAGCATGTGATTCTCATGATATATGTTAAATCTTTGTCTATTATAACAAATTTAGAAAACTACTTGTAACTAGTACAAGTAGTTAATAGATACTGCTAATTTGGGAGAAATGAGTAAGGATATCCAAAACCTAATACATTGTTCATCAATACATTCTGAAAGAAGTCTGGCAATAATGAAAATATTATTATAATATATGAACCATGCTCAAGTGCTAACTAGCACCATTGCTTTCAAAGCCAACCCATGAACTTATGACACTTCACATAATTTATAAACAGTTTCTTATGGGTTAATTTTGCTTTTTTTCTTTCCAGATATATTTTTTACATTTCCTTCTCTATTATCTTATACAGTACTTCCAATTTTGTACACCTGTTGCTGCCTGTGAGGCACAATATAGGTAGTAATAAAAATAATTTCAAAGAGCAAGAGCACATTTTCATTCAGAAGATCAAACAATTCATCAGTACCCCTCCTTTCTGAATACTTAACATCCCTCTTACCTCAGGAATTTATCCTATGAAGGATATGAGGATAAGCCTATTTAAGTTTTTTTAATGCATTGAGTTGTTTTTCTCCCACTCTAAACCTCTAAGGCCCTGTCATGACTGGGCACATCCAGGACACTGGGGTGACTCACAGCCTGTCTCTGAACTGGCAGGAGTGGCAGCACAGGGTCCAGCTTCAACATGGAGCCTCTTTCCATGCCTCAGGTCTTTGCTCACTTGTCAATATCATCAATAGCATATCCCTAAATGTTACTTATTGCTTAATGAAAAAAACAGATTGCTCTACCTGGCATCTAATAGTTGTTAATATCCTAACGGCATTAACGTATGCAATATTGAGCTGAATTGTAAAGCTGACAAGAGCCTACATGTGTGGAAATGTAATTACAGTGTGAGTTTAATGATAAACCACAACAGTTTCTTTTTGCTTTAATAAACTGTCAGGTACTACCAAATAAAGCACATACAATTAAGAGAAGCAAGAGGATCTTGGGCTGAGCGACAGGAGTGATGGAAGAAATAGAACCTCCATACCCCCGAAACAGCTTACACACACTGCTAGTACTAACAGCTGCTGAACTCTGGTCAGCAGGAACGTCAGCCTCCTCATTCATTCATCTAGTGTGTGGCATTTTGATTTCTCAATGGAAGGTGCGCTATTTTCAACTATGATAAAGTACCTTAGACATCCAAATGGCTCATTAAATTCCACCTATTACTTCTGAGTTTCCCACAGTAACTGTTTAAAGAGGTTATTTATAAAACATTTTTTATTTGTTTTATTCAAAGGCAGGAAATCCCCTTATTTCCTGGGACTTTCAGCTATGATTTTTAGAACAGATGGGCAACGCAATGAATTTGGAACAGTGCACGCATAGGATAGAACTATGCTGCCCAACGGGGAATGGCAAAGGATTTAGAGAGCAACAGATCCGAGTTCATATCCCAGCTCTGCAATTTAATAGCTGGGTGACTTTGGATAGGTGACTTAAAACTTTTTGATATTCCATTTCCTGATTTATAAAATGAGAATATTAGTTAATAATACCTACTTCACAAGGTTGTTATGAGAAACAAATTAAATAGTGTATTAAATATTTGGTTTGGTGCAATTCCTGCCACCTATTCTGTACTCAATACATGTAATTATTATTATAGATAATTATCATAGCATTAGCTGCCATGCATATATGTATTTGCCCTACTCTGTACTCTTGACACATTTAGCAGAACTTATTCCCTGCAGCCAGACGAAATGATAAAGTCACACAGCACCTGCACAGACAGAACCACTGTGATTATATAGGCTCTAACTCTATTATTGGACATGGGAGGAAACTTAAGTTGATCTAAATTCATATATTTAATTACAATTTAGTTAAACATAAGCTAAACACCAGGCTCTGAAATAGGAACCCAAGATACAAATATGAGTACAACCGAGTCCCTATTCACCTGGAATTCAACATTTTTACAGAGAAGCAGGCAGGTAGAGTCAAGTAAGAAATGGACCACCAAAGGCAAGTTCCTACTGCCACTCTAACACCAAGGAGGAAGAGTTTATCTTAGCAGTCTGAAAAGCTGCTACAGAGAAGGTGACATTTGCCCTGTTTTCTAAATCCATGTAGAGGACAGAATCTAAAAAGAAAATCAGAGAAGAACATAGATAAATTAACTAATAAAATTATGTATAATTATTTATAAAACATTAGTAGCCATTAAAACCCCTACCAGACACCATTATACAAATATTGGATGGCTAAAATAATAAATAAATAAATAAATAAATAAATAAATAAATAACAACTATTCCAAGTACTGGCAAGATTATTGAGCAACTAGATTTTTCATACATTGCTGGTGAGAATGCAAAATGGCATAGCTTATTCTGAAAATAGTTTATCAACTTCTCATGAAGTTAAACATGTACTTAACAAATGACACAATCCCAATCCTAGGAATTTTCCCCAGTGAAATGAAAAAGTATATTCATAAAAAAACCTTTCCTGAACTTTTTTTTTTTTTTTTTTTTNAACAACTATTCCAAGTACTGGCAAGATTATTGAGCAACTAGATTTTTCATACATTGCTGGTGAGAATGCAAAATGGCATAGCTTATTCTGAAAAATAGTTTATCAACTTCTCATGAAGTTAAACATGTACTTAACAAATGACACAATCCCAATCCTAGGAATTTTCCCCAGTGAAATGAAAAGTATATTCATAAAAAAACCTTTCCTGAACTTTTTTTTTTTTTTTTTTTGAGACGGAGTCTTGCTCTGCCACCCAGGCTGGAGTGCAGTGGCCGGATCTCAGCTCACTGCAAGCTCCGCCTCCCGGGTTTACGCCATTCTCCTGCCTCAGCCTCCCGAGTAGCTGGGACTACAGGCGCCCGCCTCGTCGCCCGGCTAGTTTTTTTGTATTTTTAAGTAGAGACGGGGTTTCACCGTATTAGCCAGGATGGTCTCGATCTCCTGACCTCGTGATCCACCCGTCTCGGCCTCCCAAAGTGCTGGGATTACCCTGAACTTTTATACTAAGTTTATTCATAATGTCCAAAAACTGAAAACAACCCAAATATCCTCATTACATCAACAGATACGCTGTGATACATACTCACAATGGAATACTAGTAAGCAATAAAAATGAATGAACTATTGATACATAAAATAACGTGAATGAATCTGAAATAGAGTATGCTAAGTGAAAGAAGCTAGACCCAACATATTGATAAGTATGATCCTATTTATATAGCATACTGGAAAAGGCAAAAACATAGGGAGAGAAAACAAATCACTGGTTTCCATGGGGTGGGAGGAGACATTGATTCTAAATGAACACAATGGAAGACTCAGAAGGGAGAGGGTGGGAGGAGAGTGAGGGATGAAAATTACCTATTGGATATAATGTACAGTATTTAGGTGATGGGTGCACTGAAAACCCAGACTTCTTCACTACAAAATTCATCCACATAACCAAAAGCCACTTGCACACCTAAAGCTATTGAAATGTTGAAACTTTTAAAAATAATCACCCCCAATGTGCAAGAGTAGTGATGCTAGTAAATGGGATATGCCAAAGAGAAGCCATAAAGTGTTCCCTTTAAGTGAAAAGGTGAAAGTTTTTGACTTAGGAAAAAACAGAGTGTATTTAGGGTTTATTCTAGGTTTCAGGCAACCACCGGGGGTCTTGAGATATATCCCCCATGGATAAGGGAGGACTATTCTATGTAGCATACATGAATAGAAGGAAATCACTGTGTAATGAAACTGGAGATAGGAGCCAACTCCAAAACAAAATCATGAATAATTGACAAAGTCAGCACTGCTTATACTTGACTCAGTAATCTAATGGATATTACAATCATTTATATTATTTAATAAGTACTATCTTCAAGAAGGGGAGAAAATATAGAAAGATGGAATGCATTCCGGCAGTCACACAGACCAATTATTGTGAGAATCATTTCCCTTAAATTTGTGTAATGCGTAACTGCACAACCACTGATAGCAGGGGCATGTGTTGGCAAAACATTTCTTTTGTCATTTTTATTTTCAAGACAGAGTCTCGCTCTGTTGCCCAGGCTGGAGTTCAATGGCATGATCTCAGCTTACTGCAACTTATTCCTCCCAGGTTCAAGCCATTCTCCTGCCTCAGCCTCCCTAGTAGCTGGGATTACAGGTGCACCACCATGCCTGGATTTTTTTTTTTTTTTTTTTTAATTTTTAGTAGAGATGGGGTTTTGCCATGTTGGCCAGGCTGGTCTCAAACTCCTGACCTCAAGTGATCCGCCCACCTCAGCCTCCCAAAGTTATGGGATTACGGGCATAAGCTGCCACATCCAGCCGGCAAAACATTTCTTAACGTTTGCTTCCCTACATATCTGAGAGACATTCTCTAAGGAGAAATGTGAATCATGATAGAAACACAGTATCAAAATGCTGAAAATGGGGGCTATATAACTTCACTGGTTTTACAGAATCAGGCCACCATAGTCAAACATTTTTTCAGCAATTATCTCATATAGATATATCCAGCTTATCGTGTATATATAATACTCCAGAGTTGTATATTAGAATAAGGTAATAAAAATTTATTTGCACTGAGTAAAATTTCACGTCAAATACAAGTCATAATAAGAAGTCAACAAAATAACTCAGGATCTATAGGGAAACAGGTGGCAACAATAGAACTGCATGGAACCTGGTAGTCTGGTGGTGAGGATAAGCTGGAATCAATGGAGTGACTATAGACAAGTGAAAAGAATTGTTCCTTGCAAGTGTACAGAAAAGTTTTCATCACATTTACTATTCTTGGAGCATTGGATATTTTAAATGATTTTCTAGCTCCTATTATTTATTTGCCCCAGAATTCCTGTAATGTAAGTAAATATTAGTATCTCAGAAAAATGAACTCAGAAAGTTTCAATCAAGCAGAAAGTCTAATGCTGAATAAGAACTCCAAATCTTCTGACCATTTCAACACAGTGCCACTCTATTTTGAAATGATGGTTGTTCGACAATTTGTACTTAACATTTATTTTCAGAAGGGGGACAACTTGGATTTTTTTTTTTTTCTTAAGAATATTTCCAGGTAAAGGGCCAGATGGGATTAAAATGAGGGAACAGAGCCAGAAACAGGAAATTAGGTGTCAGCAGAACAAAGGACAAGTAGAGAAAAGTTTAGGAAGTTGCTCTGTGCTTCCACTGAGAATCTACACATTGGGGCTTTATCACAACTGAGTCTTTTGAGATTCATCTGTCAGTAGACAGTACTAAGCACACTGTCTTTAAAGAAAATCTTTGTTCTAATTCCCTCCTGACAGGAAAAAGCTTCTGGGTTCACTCAACCCTAGCTTTATCCTTTACAAAGGAAAACTATAGAGAGAAGGGTTTGACTCCCACGGGCTTCACCAACTCTTCTTATTTAACTAGCTCTGTCTAACCAGACAACTGCTTAAAACTCCCCCCATTCACTTGCTACAGCCCTCACACAACAAAAAAAACCCGCTTTAGATGCTTTTATTTTCTTTCCTTTGGGGTTCCTCAAAGTCTAGGTGTCCCAGAGAGGAATCCTTTGTAACTAGGTCGCCTAAGTGATTGATAAAGGGGCCGGAACATTCCAAAGATAGAGTGGCTATTACTTGCTTCCCTCAATCCTACAATAGTGGAGAATACCTGACCCAGATTCAAATAATCAGAAGAAGATAAGACTTTCAATCCAATAATGACAAAAAAAAAAAAAAAAAAAGCAGTAATTCTCATATTAAGCGTTATTGTTAAGAGCCTCTAACACACGTTATGTATGAAAGATTGCAAACAGGAGCTTTGGCTTCAAAGGAGGATTGCGTCCACCTTACTTTAGAAAAAAAAATGAGCATTTATTTAATTTTAAGAAGCTCTAGGAAAGTATATTTACTCTTACAACTCAAAAGCCCCATCAACTTTTTACAGTACCCTACAGTTGAGTCTTCTAATATTTATCTCCAATCTCGTGTTTATGCTCCAGATGATAATTCCACATACATTGTAAAGCTGCAGAAATTTTCCCAAGGAATATTCCCAAGTTTGGAATTAAAATGATCACTTCTCATTCTAATGACCATACTCTTCTCATCTCACATGTATCAGACAGGATCCTTGGTCGCAGGCAGCAGAAAGTGATTCCGGCTAATTTAAATAGAAAAATATTTACTGGAAAGATAATGGGGCGCACAGAATCTACAGCAGGCTGGACAATCAGACTTAGGAAATAGATGGAAAGAATGAGAACTTGGTAGCAAAAGAAGTGAGAACAACAACTGCTTTTTAGCAGAGATACCCTGCTGAGCTGTCACTTCTGCAGTCATGGAACACTGATGCTGCTGGAGGCTGCACTCTCACTGGACACCTTGAGAGCTATAAAAACATTTTAAATCTCTCTCTCTCTCTATGTCTATCTCTCTCTGTCTGCATCACTGGCTCCAGATAAAAATTCCCAGGCTGAAACATCTAATTGGCCAAATCTACCCTTTCCACAAGTCGCTGTTATTAAAGTTGGTGCAAAACTCATTGTGGTTTTTGCCATTGAAAGGAGAGGCAAAAACCACAATTACTTTTGCACCAACCTAATACTGCTGGAACATCCTCCCTTAAAAGATTTTCTTAACAAAATGCTGAAACTCCAAAGGGGAAGAAAAAATCCTTTAAAAAAAAAATATAGCTATGTAACATGAAGTAGTAACTCAAATATCAAAAGAAATGCAGATGGTATTAAAAACAGAAAAATGAAATCTGGCCATTAGCATGCCTCTGTTCTGCCCTTGGCATTCATTTCAGCTGAAGTTTGCTCAGTTTGGTTGCCCCACAAATTCCTAGGGCACTTATCAGAACCAACAAAGAGGTTCTTCTCTCAAATGTGGTCATTATTTCTTGATTACAGAGAAAGTCGGGTGGCCTAGGAACAGGTGGCTTTCTTCAATCAGCTGAGTTCCTGAGAGATGAGAGGAGTGGCTGGGTTTGCAAGATCTGTTGCTGGCTGGCAGTGGCTCAGTCATTCCAAGACTTCTTGTTCCTTTCTGGAAAGAAGGGAAAATTTCAGAAACTACAAAGCTTCTCTTAGCTTTAATTTGGCCCACAGATCACAACAGCTGTGAAAGTGGAATCTTGTAGCAGGGGTAGGGGGGTAGGGGGGT
>NW_016827765.1:60306-66506 GCF_001698545.2 Rhinopithecus bieti
TAGGGGGGTGGGGGGTGGGAATAAATAAGATCAAGATTTATTGACCTTATTTTGGTTTTGCTTATGTGGTTTTACTAAAGTGTATTGTTTTCAGAAGAGGGAAAAGGGAAAAACCACTATGTATGAATATGAAGAGAGTGAAAAAAAAAATGTTAGTTGTATTTCAAGTTTAAGCGATTGGGCCCACAGTCCCAATTACATATATGCTTCTAGGGGCAGAATGAATGATAGCTACTTGTCTTTGAAATGCTCTAGAATACGTTTTAGCTTATAGCTCCAAAAACACCGCTTTTAGTTTTCTTTTTATCTCATGGGCCTGACTAGTAGGAGAAGGGGGCTAAATGTTACACAGGTTAGTGAAACAAACTTACTATTTTTTATTACTATTTTTTAAAGTGACAGATTTTCATTATATGCTACTGATTCTGAAGCAAAATAAAGAATTTTCCTCCCTGATTCAACTTATTTCCTTTTATTTATTCCCTGTTGCAAAGATATTTTCTCCCCAATTAATGCAAACATGTCTCTCTTTTCTCTAGAAATTTAAATTGGTCTTTTATTCAAAATAAATGGGCTAGAAGAGAGGAGTTTTATTCCCAAATAGTTATCAGGTTTTTATGATTCTGTTATCAATTACCTGGAAGTGTCCACATCACTTTTGATAATCAATAGCAAAAGGAATGTCTATACAAATATTTAGGAGAGCCGTTCTCAGCCCTAGATGTATATGGAAATCACTGGAAAGCTTAAAGTAAATGGGTGTCTGGGCCTTATTCCAGGCCTCCCAAATTGGAATCTCTAGACATAGAACCTAAGCATTGCTATTTTGTTTTTCAACTTTCAATTGAATTTCATAGGAAAGTCGGCTGCAAATTTCTTCTCACAGGGAGTTGCCACTTCTTTGTGGTTGAGGATCAACACTTACACAAAAGAATTTCCATCAGGACCCGAACTAAACTTTTACTGACTCTCACCTTTGGAGGAATGGACTCCACCAACATAGTGTGTAAGCACCCGTGGAATATAACAGCAGCAATAACAGTAAAAATCACTTTACCAAACTCCACATCTATAGCTCTCTTTCTCCCTAATTAGTCTTTTTGACCCACAAATGGCCCCTTAAACTTGTAACTTCAGTATCTTAGACTCTCAGAGATCCTGGCTCTCACTACATTGCTTGCTATAAATTATATTATCCATCAGAGAATACAGGAATCCCAAGGCATATGCCCTTGCCAATTTCTGGAAACATTTTCAAAGTACAGTACTTTTGAGATTCTAAGGGTAAGTTCCCCACTGGTATTCACTTGATGGGCAGAGAAAACTCAGTTAAAAGAAGAACAGAGCAGGTTGACACTGAGCCCAGCTGGGGCCCAACTCCAACAGCAGAGAGCAATGACTCTCCAGTCTGACAGTCTGATTCAGTACATCTGAGGTGAAACCTACAGGTCGGCATTTTTTAATAGGAACCTCAGAATATTCTGCAACAGATGGCCTGCAGACCACCCAGAGAAACATGGTCATAGACTGTTATAGGAAAACCTTTCAGAAAAACCAGGAATGTTTAGGTAGAGAAAGCTAAACTGTGTTCAAATATTTAAAGGGCTTTCCTGTTTGGGGAGAAAAGTAAATAGATTTTTTAAAACCCTCTCCTTTAAGACCCAAAGAAGAAGAAAAATGGAAACTGGGTTAAAATTGCAGGAAAAAAATAGACTTGACTTCAAATTTGGAGGATAATTTTCCAGCAGTCAGACTGGACAGCATTATAAAGCAGTAGTTCTGAATTCATCCTAGAATGATTGCCACTTAGCATAGATAAGATCGAGGGGATTCAAGTATGTGGTGAATAGATGGTTCAATTTGGTATGTCCATGGACACACAGAATCAGAACACAGATTCATTCAGAATAATGAACCCCACCATAGGTCTATATCTTTGTCTCTACAGCAGGATGAAAAACATACAATTGAACATTTATGCATCATATTTGACTAACTCAATTTCCTAAACCTCCCCATTAAACCTTTAATACCTTGTATTTACTAATTCTGAAGCTAGCTTTTGGATTAAGAAGCTTTAAACAGTTAAAAACACTGCAAAAACAAAATGTTGATTAACAACTCACAGATTTATACTCTAGCATCTAAGTCAGTTGGATATATGGATGGGTAGATAGATTAGATAGACAGACAGACAGACAGATAGATAATAAATATATACGAAATTAGAGAGTGAGAGAAATGGAAATATACAGGTAAATATAAATGCAGATATAGATACAAGAAAGAAAGAAAGATTTATTTCTGGCAAAGATGGATGAAGCATACTCCACTTCAATCATCTCTTTCACTGAAGGTAGCTATAAAACATTGTACCTAGAAAGAATGTGGATGAAGCAGATGACTCTGAAAAGAAAATAGGGACAGGTGAAAGATTTATATGATCTGAAGAGAAACTACTGAAGAAAATGCAGTACATATACACCCTGGAATACTACGCAGCCATAACAAAGAATGAGATCGTGTCCTTTGCAGGGACATGGATGGAGCTGGAGGTCATTATCCTTAGCAAACTAATTCAGGAACAGAAAACCAAATACTGCATGTTCTCACTTATAAGTGGGAGCCAATGATGAGAACAAATGGACAGATAAAGGGGAACAACACACACTGGGACCTATCAGAGGGTGGAGAATGGGAGGAGGGAGAGGATCAGGAAAAATAACTAATGGGTACTAGCCTTAATACCTGGGTGATAAAATAATCTGTACAAAAACCTCCATCACACAAGTTTACCTCTGTGACAAATCTGCACTTGTACATCTGAACTTAAAAGTTAAAAAAAGAGAAAAGAATAAAGAAAATAGGGGCAGGTGGATTGAATCAGAAGACCAGAAGTCAAGAACCATCAAAAGCTACAGTGAATTCACCAAGTTTTTTCCTCTCTGGAATTCCATTCACTGACACAGACAGAAATTCAGGAAAATCACTCTGGTTCTGGCTCAAGGAAAGCTAAAAGGACCTCCTAATGCTCAGAGAAAGTGTGGAAATCCATGTTTGTTTTGTTTTTTTGCTTTGTTTTGCTTTCTTTGCTCTGTTTTCTGGTGCCTCAGCCATCACAGAATCTTAGAGCAATGGTGTTACTTCCCCTATCCAGTTCCCACTGCCCGCACTTGTTTCTGACGTGGCTACAGTCAAGTACAGCGTGAAGCACAGTGAAACAGGATGCTTTAGATTTCTGGCCAGATGACTGAATAAAGGACCCTAAGGAAACCAGAAAGTACAAAGATTTCAAAGAGGTAAGAGCTTCAGAAAACAGCTCCTTTTAGTTGTACATGAACTCCTGTACTAACCCTGAGCTGTGTGTGCATGGACGTAAACCTGAATAGAATGCATAGATTTTGATAACTGAACTAGGGAATAGACCAAGTCCTGGACTGGCTACATGCAGGACTTGGAGGACAGATTGGAATCACACTGCAAAGACCTTGAAAGCCAAATTGGCCAAAGAAGCCTGGTCATAAATTGTGGCCTGACCCAATTAGGTTGCTTGCTATTAAAGAAAAAATATTCACCTTCTTTGTAGAATTTCAACAAAACCCAGAGACTCTATCCTGGCCAATATGGTGAAACCCCATCTCTACTAAACATACAAAAATTAGCTGGGTGTGGTGGCACATGCCTGTAGTCCCAGTTACTTGGGAGGCTGAAGCAGGAGAATCGCTTGAACCCGGGAGGTGGAGGTTGCAGTGAACCGAGATCGCACCACTGCACTCCAGCCTGGGCTACAAAGCAAGACGCCATCTAAAAAAAAAAAAAAAAACAAAAACAAAAAAAAAAAACCCGAGACTCGAAACCCACCAAATAATTTGAAGTTACTTAGCATACATACAAACCTGAAAAATATCAACTTTCTTAGGAAAAGACAATCAACAGTGGTCCCAACTTAGATGTCACAGATGTTGGAATTATCTCATAGAAACTTTAAAGTGGTTTTAAGACTTCTCCAATAAAAAAGGATGACAGAAACATACTTTCAACAAATGAAAAGACAGAAAAATCTCAGCAAAGAAACAGGAGACAAAGAAGATACAAATGGAAATTTTAGAACTGAAAAGTACACTGTGAGAAATAAAAATTTCATAGGGTGGTATTAATAACAAAGTGGAGATGGCAGAGGAAAGAGTCAGTAAACTTGACAATTGATAAGTAGATACAATTCAATCTGTACAACCGAGAAAAACCACATAAAGAAAACAACTAATAAACATTACAAACTTGTAGAGCAATACCAAAAGGTCGAAGATTTATATCGTTAGCGTGTCAGAAGGGGCAGGGAAAAAAAGAGTGAGGCTGAAAAAATATTTGAAGGAATCATGGCTGAAAACACCTTAATTTAGTAAAAAGTGTCTACAGAAGATTCTGCCTCCAACCTGGGCCAAGCAACAGGAGGAGCAGAGAGAGCAAACAAGTGATGGGAATTAGCCCCACCTTCTTGGAATTGCAGCTGCTGGGAGGGCGCAGAAAGGCTCTCCTTGCTTGGAGTGAGTTTGTCTCTTCTGGGTTTCCATACTGTAATTGCCAGGGCTGCCATGGGATAGCCTAGGCTAGAATGTCCAATCTTTTGGCTTCCCTGGGCCACATTAAAAGTAGAATTATCCTGGGCCACACATAAAATACACTAACACTAATGATAGCCTATGAGCTAGGGGAGAAAAAAACTCCCCTACCAAAAAAAATTCCATGATGTTTTAAGAAAATTTCCAAATCTGTGTTGGGTCACATTCAAAGACATCCTGGGCCGTATGCAGTCCATAGGCCACAGGTTGGACAAGGTTGGCCAAGGGCCTGGCACAGGAAAGGGAGGGTGGGGGCTGGACATCTCTCTCGGGGGTGATAGGGTCCCCTTTTTTGGCTCCTCCTGGAATTTTCTGTCTCTATAGGAGTACTCACTTCCAAGTTTCTGGTTGTGTTAAATCCAAGACAAGGGATGTCAGAGGGGAAAAAAGAAAAATTTCACTGCTGGTTTGGGTTTGATGAGTTTGGAATTCTGAACTCCAATCTTCTTGCTAGTATTTACAGTTCACAAATAGCTGCTCCATGCATTCTCCCCAGGGTTTCTAGTTGGTTTCAATAGGAGAGAGGAGGAATGCTTACTCCCTGTTACCCAGAACCGACCAAGGTTAAGAAAAAATTTTGGAATAATTACTAAATATTCAGAATGTTGCTTGTTGAATCTCTGAATACTACTGTCACAGACGAATGCTAAATAAGTTACATTTGGTTTTCTGTTCATAGGTTATTCAAAGGAATTTTATTTCTTTAGTTATATTCCTAGTCACTGTTTCCCATAATGCTGCCTATGTGTAGAAGAACTAGAAAGATATTTTATGTCCAAAAGAATCATCATTTAGAAAGTTAAAGCATTTTTCTCTAAACATATAAACTTTCCCAATTTCCTCATGATTTTGGGCTATCAATGCCACTGATTATCAACAAATAATTAAAAGTTGGCTATATGTTGGGAAAACACACACAGTCTTACTTAACATGTTATTTTATGTTTTCTTTATTATATTCATTCTGCAAATATTGAGTGTTTATTTGCAAAGTTCTAGCCTTGACAGTCTGGTAGTAAACACATTGGGTAAAGCCCTGTGTTCATCCTATTAAGACATTTGAATAGAATATTCTAGGCATTCTGATAAGCACAACTATTCTATATTATTGCTTTTAATATGGAAATGTTTTTCCTTAAATACTCTCTAAGTTGACTTTGTCTCTGGTGATCTTTACAAAAGGATGGGAACCTAGACAAATATATACTTCACATGGGGAAGTTTGGGCTATTGCAAACTTCATTTTCAACTAAGTGACATTAAACATACCAACGTGGTTTAGGTATGAATATCCCTGCTCATCGAGCATAACACTCACTGTGAAATTCTTGCTTAGAAATAGTTTGCAAATTTCCTAAATTTGGGATATGTCAGCTTTAGAAAAGAAATAAAAGCCATGTGTTGAATGTGCTCTCATGGTTGACATTAGTAATTATTATACCTTTTGTTTTCTTAAAGCAAGTTTTTAATTTTAAGAGATTAAATGGCTTGATTAAAAATTAAGTGGCTTGATTAGTTTATTGGATGTCACAACATCTCATGGCTGAAAAAGCTAAATTGTTAAAGAAAAATTGGGGGGGG
>NW_016827765.1:69917-107718 GCF_001698545.2 Rhinopithecus bieti
TGACGAGTTGATGGGTGCAGCACACCAACATGGCACAAGTATACATATGTAACAAACCTGCACGTTATGCACATGTACCCTAGAACTTAAAGTATAATAAAAAAAAATAAAAAAAAAGAAAAATTAGTTTTGTTCATCCATTTATATATCATTTGGGTCCAGTAGCAAGAGAAGGGCACTTGATACATATTAGTTCAAAAACTTGGGCAGTTTTGTTGTTATTTTGTACTTTATTTTGTGATAGAGGTCATCATAATTATAATTTAGACATTAGGTTTCTTTTCATTATTCCATTTTTTCTTTCTCTTTCATCCTTCATTCCCACCCTCCATTCTTTCCCTCCATCATATACCCTTTCTAATCTTCTACTTTAGCACCTCTGTTCAATAATCAACTTCTCAAAATGTTCTCACCTGGTACTGAGAATGTGACTGTGTCATCACTTCTCATATACATCCAGGTGCAGTTTACAGAAAATTTTAATAGAGACTAAGGCAATTCTGTCATTACTCACATGTGGGGTGTGCATATAGACATCTATATGGCCCAAGAATGTGAATAACCTTCATTTGGTAGAAACACATTCAACTAATTAAAGCTGGTGGAAACTATAATAATTGCTCTAAGTTCCATAAATCATATACCCTCCGAGTTTGTTTTGAGGCCTTTTTCTCTAGCATTGGTTAAATAGCTCTCATTTTTAACATTTGCATTCCTCCCAATCTCCAAGGGAGGATAGTACTATTGTAATTATACTACATTCTTCTGAGGTTCCATAATGGGTTATTATTTTGCTAATGGAATATTCAAGTAGTCTGTAGTAATTTATCAAATAGTCCCAAGTCCCATTTTCTCAGTGTGAGTCTTTTTGTTCACAGGTAAATTGATGTGTAGGGGGTTATCAAGTCTTTTTTGTAATTCAAATTATCCATTCCACCTCCCTTCACACACACAAAATGCTATCTTAGAAGAGTTTTAGAAATGTTTAGAATTAAAATTGTACAGACACCATGCAAGTAGTAATTTCTGCATTTCAAATTTATTTTATGATGTTTTTGCATTTTGATGCCTAATTTTGAAAATGCTCCTAAATTGAAGGTGGGGGGAGGCAAAGATGTAATTCAACTTTTTTCACACTATAGTCAATTCTTTTGTCAGTTCAAACTACTAGCAGGAGAGCACTATACTAAATTAGAGATTCAGGAACAGGAAATCATCTCAAGCTCTCCTATTTTCCTTCACTTTAAAAAAATCAGAATTTAACCTGGGTAGAGTTCTTATTGACCACTTTTTGGAATAGAACACTTTTAAAGTTATAATGGGGTGTGCATATACCAGTGAGTATATTAGAGCTCTTGAGCAGAAAACTATGCAAATTGACTCAGGTTGGGAGAAGGGCTTTTGAACTACAGAAAGAAAATGAAACAAAAGGAAACTACCTGTAAATTTTTTTTTTTTTTGAGATGGAGTTTCACTCTGTCACCCAGGCTGTAGTGCAGTGATGCAATTCCTGCTCACTGCAAGCTCCGCCTCACGGGTTCAGCAGTTCTCATGCCTCAGCCTCCCGAGTAGCTAGGATTACAGGCACCTGCCACCACACCTGGCTAATTTTTGTACTTTTAGTAGAGATGGGGTTTCATCATGCTGGTCAGGCTGGTCTGGAACTCCTGACCTCAAGTGATCCACCCACCTTGGCCTCCCAAAGTGCTAGGATTACAGGCATGAGCCACCACGCCTGGCCTACCTGTAAAATTAACAAAGGACAGATTGGAGAGTTCTAGTCCCTGGTAGAATTGTGAACTGACTTGTGCTAGACTCAGCTTCCTCAACTTAACCTTAAAGTTTACTTTATAATATTGTCACTACAGGAAAACATCTTTGAGAAACTAACCAAAGCAACCAACAGAAGACCTTGAGAAGATTGAAAATTGTAATTGCTGGGTGTGGAAAGTATAGGAATTCGCATTTTCCTATGGAAGTACTCCACAGATGGCCTTGATAAGATAAAGCAGAGAAGAGCCTTTTCAATTTTGCACTTGCCTTTCCCCTACATAGTCTTTGGACAATTACTCCTTCCCATTTACCCAAAAATCTGTTACAGCAGCTTAGATCGCTTGTGTAGTGTCTCTGAAGTAATATTAGGTAGCAGAAAGGCCCTCTTTGGGTGACAAATCTTTAAAAGTAAGAGAAGACTGACTAGCTGCCCTTGGGCATTGACCCTTCCTCCTCCTTTCCCTCCAAATACCCATTCACTGATAAATAATAATCTCAGGAAACTGCCCTCCCCCACCACCACCCCCATTGCTGTATTACCATTAAAGATGAGACATGAATTACTGACCAGATGAACCTCTTAGAGGACTGACTGTTACAGCCTGGAATCCACACAGGTTCTGCAGTGCCTGGGACTCTGACTCTCTGCCTAGGGGCTTAACTTTGTCTCTATTTTTAACCTCGCCGAAATTCATATAAATTGCAGCCTGGCTTTTGGCCCTTACCCAAAACACATTTTCAGAAATGCAGACATCTTTTCTATTCAGAGATCCTGCTGAAACAGAGTAGCTGATAGACCAGGGAGCATGAACTCACTTACCAAAATAACTAGATGCAAAGTGCTATAATTACCCAAAGAAAAAGCACCAACTGGACAACTATCTTAAGTATAAATACTAGAACTGACAGACTAAGAATTATAAGTAGAATAATATTCATAGTTATGAAGATATTAGAAAGTTTAACCATATAAAAGAAAAACAATGAATTATTAAGTTCCACATGGGAATATTATACATAAAAATTTACGTATATTTCACATAAAGATTAAAGATCTTGGATTTAGAAAGATCATTGAATGTCAAATATTATTGATAATAAAAAATTCACACTTAGACTATAAGTAAACTTAAAGTTATCAAAAACAGAAATATTTGAATACTGCTAAATAGAAAGCAAAGAAAATAACAAATACCCCACTTGAATATAATGTTAGAAGAAATCAAATTAGAAAAGAACAATGCCAGAAAATGATGGAAGAGATATAAGTGAAATGATCAACTATGTGGCAACATAGTTGATCATAGTTTGGCAAAGACTGAGAATGAGGTGGGTGGAGGGAAAGGAGAGGGGAAAAAATTTAGACCAAATGGAGAAGTATATTTATAATAGCCAGAACTAAAATTCAACATGATTCAATTTGATAAGGTAGGGAACATGAGGAATTAGAGTGAATTAAGTTATTTGTCTCATCAAGAAAAATGTCCTCTTGGGAAAATTATATTACTTATGTTGTTAGCAGGAACATATATAAAATTCTTAAATGCATACACATATATGTGTGTATGTGTATGTTTACATATATAAGTTTAAGAATTGATTACAAGAAAATAATCATGATTATGGGTCTTTGGAGAAAGACACCTGCCATAATGAGAAAAAATGCCATCAATAAATTTTTAGCAGCGAACGAATCACTCTCAAATAGAAAGCACAGGTGGAGAAAAAGGAGAAACAAAATGTGAAATTTACATGAAAAATACTTACCAGTATAACCGTTGTTAACTATAAAAGTTGATTAAACATATGAGTTAAAAGGTGGAGACTCTAATGATGCATTTTTTTAATTCAACAGTGAATAGTCTAAAAAAAAAAGTAAGATATATTAGGCAAATATAAACCAAAAGAGAAGTGACATAGTAATCTTATGATATGAAAAATATAATTTAATGCCAGGAAGAATCTTATCTGCTGGTAAAAGAAACATTAGGACAAAAAGGTATATTTATCATAATTCACATCTCACATAGATATTGTCTATGGCTGCTTTCTATGCCACTACACTGGCAGAGTTGAGTACTTACTAAAGTACTTACTATCTTGCATTTTACAGAAAAAGCTTAGCAACTCCTAACATATACAACTGAGTCTTAGGAAGAAAGAAAGAGGAAATGAAATGAGCAAAACTAATATTTGAAGAGAGTCAGAATAACACAAATGATAATAGGCAGGGATATTAAAACAGTTAGGTTGGTGCAAAAGTAATTGCGGTTTTTTTTGCCATTGACAGTAATGGCGGCTGGGCAGGGTAGCCCACGCTTGTAATCCCAGCATTTTGGTAGGCCGAGGCAGGCGGATCACGAGGTCAGGAGTCAAGACCAGCCTGGCCCACACAGTGAAACTCTGTCTCTACTAAAAATACAAAAATCAGCTGGGTGTGGTGGCAGGTGCCTGTAATCCCCACTACTCAGGAGACTGAGACAGGAGATTCGCTTGAACGTGGGAGGCAGAGGTGGCAGTGAGCCGAGATCGTGCCATTGCACTCCAGCCTGGGTGACAGAGCTAGACGCCATCTCAAAAAAAAAAAAAAAAAAAAAAAAAAAAAAAAAAAAAAAAAAGAAAGAAAGAAAGAAAAGAAAAGAAAAAAGAAAAAAAGGAAAAAGAAAGTAATGCCAAAAACTGCAATTACTTTTGCACCAACCTTAATATCCTATCTGTATTCTATATATTCAGATATTGAGAGGAAAACTAAAACTTGTTAAGTAGAAATACAAGATATGAAAAGACCTACATTGAGCTTGTACCAATAAAACCTATAATATCTGAGATTAAAAAATTCACTGAGTGGGATTCATGGCTGATTTAAACATTGTGGAAGAAGACATATCAATAGAAACCATCTGAAATTTAAAATATAAAAGATAAAGCCTTTTAAAAGTTGAACAGAGCATNTTTGCACCAACCTTAATATCCTATCTGTATTCTATATATTCAGATATTGAGAGGAAAACTAAAACTTGTTAAGTAGAAATACAAGATATGAAAAGACCTACATTGAGCTTGTACCAATAAAACCTATAATATCTGAGATTAAAAAATTCACTGAGTGGGATTCATGGCTGATTTAAACATTGTGGAAGAAGACATATCAATAGAAACCATCTGAAATTTAAAAATATAAAAGATAAAGCCTTTTAAAAGTTGAACAGAGCATCAGTGAGCTCTGGAACAAAAAAAAATATTAAATATATATATAATTCTTTATATATATATAATCATATATATGTATATGATTGGAGTTCCTGAAACACAAGAAATCAGGGTATACACAGAATATTTGAAGAAATAATGGGCAAATTTTTTTCAAATTTGCTGAAAACCACAGATCTCCTGATTCAAGAAACTCAACAAACCTCAAGAGCAAGTGCCAGAAAAAAGAAAACACCCAAAACTTTAGCAAGTCACATCTCATTCAAATTACTTAAAGTTGATGATAAAAAAAAAAACATTATAACATCAGCTGGGGGCAGTAGGCAGGGGTGTGGAGATACACATATATATTTTTAAAAATTTAAGTATCTCAGCAGAATTCTCATTGGAAATAATGCAAACTACACTTAAAAAAAAAAGCAAGTAACAAGTTAAAATTATTTACCTATTGAAAATATCTTTAGAAAACAAAGATTAAATGAAGGCTTTTCAAACATAAATATCTGAAACCAATGAAGAACTTCAGGAATGATAACTATGTAGCACATATAAAGCTTTCTTTAAAAATTATTTAAATATTCTTCAAAGATAATCTACTGTAAAAAAATGAGTAACAATGTATATTATGAGTTATAACAGATATCAAAGCAAAATATTTGATTACATTGCATAAAGGCTGGGAGGCAAGAAATGGAAATATAATTTTTAAGTTTCTTATAGTACACATTAATTTATATACTATCACTTGAAGATAGACTCTGATAAGTTAAAAATGTGTACTTTAAATACTAAAGTAGACACTAAAATAACACAATGATCAGTTATTACTAATTGTCCAACAAAAGAAATAGTATGGAATCATAAAAAATAATCCAAAAGAAGGCAGAAAAGATAAAAAAGGAACAAAAAAAGAGTCTAATGAAAAATAAATGGCAAAATAATAGATTTATACCCAACCATGCCAATAATCACACAAAATATAAATGGACTAAATCCCAATTAAAAGGCAAAGATTGTATGATTATATTTTTTTAAAGCAAGATACACTCCCTAGAAGAAACCCATTATATAAATATAGAGAAATAGATAAGTTAGAAGCTAAAGGATGGGAAAGGATGTGCCATGCTAACACTAATCAAAGGGTGACTCTATTAATACCACAGAAATATTTGGTAAATAAATGTTTAAGGTCATTATGTCTTTTTGATGAATTGATCCCTTTATCATTTTAAGATGACCCTTTTTATTCCTGGACTTTGTGTATTATTTTTCTACTTTGTGAAATATTATCGAACTTTGTGTAACATCAATGCATAATACTTAACACTAGAATTATTCCCTACAAAGAGATGAAGGAGGCTGTAAAAATCAAAGAAAATAAATTTAAAAATTCAAAATTATCATGAAACTAAGCAACGTAAACAAAAAATTGCAGACATTACAATGTTTATATAATTTGTAAGATTTCACTACCACAAATGAGAGACATAAAAATTATGACCTTGCTGACATGTTCAACTTTCAGTGCAAATAATTTCTAGTTGTAGAATAATTTAAAAAATCAGTTTAATATAGGTTATATTGGAAATAACTTGATTGTGGCATAATAATTTATTTATTAAAGGACAGTAATGTATTCATTTCAGATTTATTAACTTGGAGGATTTATATCTCTAATGCTATGCCTCTGTACACAAGGAAAGCAATAAGCCACAGAATAACGACATGCATGTTGTAAATTGGGAATCAGCAAACTTTCTATGTGAAGGGCCAGAAAGTAAATATTTTCAGTACCACGGGCAATATGCTCTCTGTCACAAACACTCAACTCTACCATAGACAATACATCATTTATTAATGTATTGTCCAATAAAACTTTATTTACAAAACAGGAAATAGGCAGTATTTGGCTCACAACTATAGTTTTCAGACTTTTCTTATGGAGCATTAACTCTACTCCTAGATTAGGCAGAGTAAACAACTGCCACTGTATTATTTCTGCTTTTCTAATATAACTTCATCCCAAATTTTACTTTTAAAATGTTTTTGGACTTTTGATATGTATCCTTCATATGTAATTTGATATTATGGATCTATTTGAGACTCTGCATTTTAACATTGCTTATGTTTTCTAGTTTTCCATTTTCTATGTCTTTTGCTTTATCACTGTCTTTCCCATTAAGGATAATGTCTCCTTTTATGAGAAATTTGGAAGCTGATTTGGATATTACACATTCTGAGCTAATTTGACTGCTGGTCAATTTTAAAATCAAAATGCTTTAAATTTCTCTAATTTAAAAATGTATATAAATTTATTTTCCATATAAATTCATGTTTATTTGTTTTCCTTAATGTATACATGTTTAACATATATAATTTACAAGCATTATTTTGACTTCGTTCCATATTTTATAATTTTTGTCATTATTACCCATGTTTTCACCAGCAGCTTTATCTTACTGCTTTTTCATTTTGAATTATTTATTGTGTTTCATTGATTTGTCAGCTATAGTATACATTGTGGTTTTTATTTTTAATGAAGGATGAATATATAAAATGTATACTCAGTTTAAACATATGGAAATATATTTTCTTTTACATATGAACAAAACTTGACTAGAAATGGAGCTCTTATATTTAGGTTATAACCTTGTTCTTTATAAACTATGGACAAGGTATTGCTTACAGACCATATTGTGTGTTGATCTGTTTTGCTTGGCCCGCAGAGCACTAATTGAAAATGTGAATTGGTTGATGACTTTAAACAAATCTGAAGATTTCACATAAAAATCCCTACTTGTAGGCTTTGCTCACAAGGTAGAGTAGGTGGCAGCACTGGAGCATTCTCACATAGCAATTCAGAATTAGAATTGAGTCGCAACTTCTGCCCTTAAGTTGAACCTGCAATCTCCAATTTGCGATAGTACTTACCTGCCCTACCTCATTATTTTGCATTGCCTGTCTGACTTGTGATGGCAATTGAGATTGTGAGATCTGACATTGTTCAATAAGGTTCTAGACTTTTGTAAATTCAAAAAAATGTGGAACAATTCTGGCTTTTGTTGTTTGGTTTGGTGTTGTGACTTTTACAAATTATTGTTAATGCTTTGCCTGGATGGAATTAAAGAACTTTCTTTAAAAGTTGAAACTAAAATACATGAAAAGTAAACAAAATTTTACAAACCTCTGTCTGTTTGTTTCTATTTATTTGACTGGTTTTCTTTCATTTATTTATTTGGTTTTCTTCTGAAAACCAAGGTATTTAGTATAGAAACTTTGGCTTCTATTATAATTTGTTTATGACTTTAAATTCCTTATTAAGCCACCAGTTAAGATATGTTGAAGATTTTTCTCTGCCCTCCATATCTATCATCTTTTCTCAAATTGTTTTCGTTTTCTTACTTATTTCTTCTATGTTCTATGAGAATCACTCAAGTTTTTATTCATTATTAATAGTTCAATCTTTGTAAAGTTGATATAGCTCTTTATTATTTATAATATTGATTTTAATTATGTGATTACATTTTGGGTTTTGAATAACTTAACAATAATTAATATTTATTGAGCACTTAACTATATGCCAAACACCATTCACTTTGAATGCGTTATTTCAATGAATGTTTACCAGAAATCCTATGAAGAATGTGCTATTATTACGCTTTCTAAAGTGAAGATAATAAGGCTTTCAGAGACTAAGGAACTTTTCCAAAATAAAAGAGTTGGAAAATAGTGGAACTATAATATGTAACAAGACAATTTTTAATGTAAATCCTGTGCTCATATCCACTAAGCTACACAGAGACCTTTCTTTTCCTCTGACATATTTAGCTTGCCTCTCATTCAAGTTATTTTTGCTTTTTACATTAGTTATTATCTTTCTTTCTAATTTAATAATTGTAAAAGGTATATAATATGAAATTTACCATCTTAACTACTTTAAGTGACAGTTCAGTAGTGTTAAATACAAACTGCTGTGTAACCAATCCCCAAAACTCTTCTCATTTTGCAAACTTGAAACTCTGTACTCATTAAACAATTCTCTCCTCCTTCCTTTTCTCGGCCTCTAGAAATTATCATGCTACTTTCTGTCCTTCCAATTCAAATGTCTGTGTGTAATTTTAATAAATTTACCATTATTGGCTTATTGTGTAGAAGCCTTGTTTCCTTACATTTTTTACAGCAAAAAACAAATACAATAATTTATAAGCTTTTAAAATTACAAATGATTTCAAAAAATATCCTTCTGCTCCTTCTCTAGTTCTAGTGTCTGTGTTTTGTGTTACACAATCACTTCATACAGTACTTACTTGTTTTGAAAAGAGATTGCCTCATCCTTGAAACAAATGGATTATTCTGTTTTAGTATTACTCCGTTTTATCTGAATCTAGTTAGAATCATCCTTTCAAATCTTAAGACATAGGAGGTATCACTGTTCACACCAGTCAACTTTCTGGTACCGTGTTGTCTTTAATTTAGTATCTGTTGGTCTGAGAAACAATCTCATGGTGTTATGACTAGATTACCTTGTCTAGACACAAGGGAAGAATCTTATTCTGTCTAGTCTGAAGTTCTCTGTATTTCTTGCATTGCAGAAAACTCCCAAATGGTGAAGAAAATCTAAAACATTACTCACATCCATTTTGACCTCATTAGCATTTCATTCCTGAGGAATATTGGGGTGGAGAGACGCATTAGAGCTTGAAGCAGGGCCAAGGGGTGGAACAGTGTATTTGGATTAAATAGAGTGGAGCTTTTACAAAGCAGAAAGGTGGGTTTGTGCCTCTATGAGTCTGTATAGATGGAAATCCCCTACCTCATTAACCCATGTGCCTTTCTCACTCTGCCTCCAGGCTAAGTTTTCCTTAGTTGACTCTCCAACTTTTGCATGACACATTTTTGACCCACATTTCTAGTTTCCACTGTTGAAACTGCATCTCTTTCCCTATTTTCGTGAGCATTATAATGGAAAAATTGCAGAGGCTGAGTCAGACACTGCTGATCACCAACAATGTAGCCAGAATATCCTCTTTCATATTTAAAGAAGAGGACACTGGTAATAGCTATCCCCCTCAACCCCACATGCTCCAGTCTGACCTAAAACCCAGTGTAGGCTACCAGTCCTTTTTAAACTGCACACATAGACAAAGTATCTTTTGCCGATAACTGCAGCTGGTCTTTGGAGAGCCAATTCCTGTTTCCTACCACCATTGTCTTTACCATTGTCTTTTCTTAGAAGTATCTTGGCAGGAGAAAGTATACATATATTGTGCAAATTGCCTACATTATACTGAGATGCTATTTGCAAGGATTTCTTTCTCAAATATATTCATTTTTTAATATCTTTAAATCAAATTTAATTCTGATATGGTAACTTTAAATTAGGAAATTATTTTCTATGATCAGGGTTGAATGACTTTCAACTTTTCAAATTCTGTTTCATGTCCATAATATATGTTAGTTTAATGAATGGCCTTTGTGGAAGTGACAATAGCTAAATTATAAAATCTGTCAAAAATCAATTTTACCATGGTCTAGCTTTTTATTATTTGATACAAGGAGGAAAGAACAAGAAGACATAGGAAAGCATAGAGTGTGAAATTTAGGCAAAAGTCATGGGCTAAAGCTTGAAATTAAAATCTCAACTACATCTTAACTGAAGAAAACAAAAACAATCTGCACCGAGAATGGGAGTGTGGGGAGTGTGTGTGTGTGTGTGTGTGTGTGTGTGTGTGTTCACTATGGCACATGGATATTCTATGAATTAACTCATTGGCTATGACTGCTATATTTTTTACGGAAAGAATGGATGACTTGTTAGCATGATCTCATCCATCCTCCGGGAGCTGGAGGTTGTTTATGTGTAGAGGGAATTAACAATAATAATTCTGAAGAGAGGAAGTGTTTTGGAATGTCTAGAGTCAGCTGCCTAGATTCTATTTTTGGACCCATCAGTTTTTTGTTAGGAGGCTTTAGACAGGTCATATTCTCTTAAGACCACTGTTTCTGTACCTGTTTGACTGGCATATGAATAGTTTCCATTTTATTACTTCATGGATATTTCGTGAGTTTTAATAACTTTAGGTAACATAACCTGCAAAATGGCTTTGAAGTCTTTGGAGAACCTCCAGAACAAAGGAGGAAGTGTTACTTCTCTGGAGAGAATGTAATATTTTTTCATAGCAAGTGTTGTGTGGTCTTGTTTTTTAATGAAAATTCTCAAGATTGCCAAGTATATTCTATAAACTTTCTCTTCAGAATTGCCACTTTGCAGCTTTTCACCAGGACATTACCTCAGGATTAGATATGTTGTTTGACACATTTTCTTATTATTTTCAAAAGAGAAAATCACAGCAAATTTAGGAGTCACTAGGTGACAGAAATTTCAGGACTGTTTTTGGAGCAACAGTTGTTCTTCATATTAAAGATGCATTTGTTGAGAATGATGGTGCACATGTACCCTAGAACATAAAGTATAATAAAAATTTTTAAAAATGCATTTGTGAGGACAAGTCCATTCCTCCTGGAGGGATGCCCTGGGCAGGTAAGTGTGTAGAAGCAGGCCATAACATTGTTTATCTGATTGGGACCAGAGAGAAAGCACATAGGTGTTTGAGACTCAGCTCTAGGGAAAATGACTAAACAAAGGGGTTTGCAAGAATCTCGAGACCAAGTAGGTACATTCATCTCTGCCAATTAATAAGGAAAACTTAAATCTTCAGCACACTTCACAGTCTAAAACAGCACATTCATGTATGTAGTTTCACAAAAACTGTGCAGAACAACGTATTGTTTCAGGATGAGAAAACTGAAAATTGGAGTTATTAATACTAATTGATTTGTCCAAGGTTGCACAGCTAGAGAACTAGTACTCTTAGCTCAATATTTTGATTTTTCACCTGGTGATTGATGCTGTACTCTTGATTCTCTATAAAGGAGGGAAAGGGGAACTCTTACACATTTCATCCTTCCTACCTGCCTTCCTGCAAACTTTGATTCTCTACTTATTGCCAGTTGAGAGTCACTGACATAGTGAGCCATCATTACTGAGGAATGGGTTTCCTTGAGATGTGTGAGGGCAGAAAATAGCTTGGCAATCACAGAATATAACTTTTTTTTTGGGGGGGGTGGGGTTTCTTTGCTTTTTATATAAATGATGACACTATATCATGAACATGAAATACATTTCTTCATTTTCTCAAGCAATGACTTTATAGTATACTCAGAAACTTGTGACCTTGTTTATCCTTACTCAGAATAGAAGTTTGGCTGCTGTTTTTATGCCCTGATAATAGCACTAGCCACCTCCACTCCCGCTATCTAAAACTAACATTTCCCAGGCCTAATTCCCTTCACCGCTAGTGCTCTCCGTTTTTTTTTTACTAATGTACATTCTAACTGAAAACACATGACACTGGAGAGATTAAAACCCCTCCAATACATAACCGATGAAACATTTCATAACCTGACTTTTCTCTGGACTATGTTCCAATGAGATTTTCATGTGGTGCAGATGTTGAGCTTCACATTGGCATCTATGTTTTGGCATAAACTTGGAGACAGAAATAAAACGAGCTTGTTTTCTTGGGAAAATCTCATATGAGCCCTCGGAGAAAGGAACGGGAAACTGTTTCAAGAAAGACATACCTTAATTTTGTTGCAAATCCTTTTCTGCCTTCCAGCCTTCAATATCAATATGTCACACTAAATTATTTCATTAAGTACTTCATCTCCTTTGTAACCTGCTTGTCTTTGAGGACAAACTTTAGAGCAGCCATGTACACATCTGCAATATTTTGACACAAAGGACACCTGCTGACTCTTAACTGGAAAGCGATGTGCATTCTTTTCCTCTTCCCTTCATAAATATATATTGCAATTGCCACTGTTATTAAAAAAATTATCCTTTGGTCCTTAGTGATCTACCATGCTGTACTCTCCCTTCATTCTTAAGTTGACCTTGCTCTCTCAAAAAGACAAGAAGACAACCTTAAGTGACAACGAGACAAATTTCATTTTGTTGGGAACTGCCTTTTCAATTATTTCTCTCTTCTCAATTTCTCCTTGCTGACCTGGTCCAAGCTGTTACTTTGACAGGGGTCCCTAACCTCCAAATTAAAATATGCAAATTGTTATGCTTCCTGCACTAGGGCCAATATAGCCTATGCATTGTAATTGCAAAAGATTGTTCTGTTCCATTTTACACCAGAAGAATATAGTTACCTACGTCTGCCATTTCCTATTATGAGAAAAATAATACCCTGCAGACGGATACATTATAAGCAATACATTTATGCATTAGTATATTTCTACTTTGAAAATGAAAGATTATTATTTTTCATGACCCACATTCTGCCACAAGGAAAATATATCCAGGTGTATCCAAATAGTCTCAAAGACTTGTGTATATATTTTAAATGTTTCTGTATTGTGACCTAGTCTAATTTAATTTGAAACATCACTGAATTTTAAGTACTTAATTTTATGTAATAGACTTGAAATACAGAACATTTACTAGTCAATTAACTTTTCTTCCTATCTCTCCTCTAGTACATTTTTGGAGATTGGATGCTTTCCCTAGCCACCTGATCAATCCATACTGTTCCAGGCTGATAAGCAAGTCATTTTCAAGATCATCCTACATACTCTTTATCTCTGTGTACAAATAGAATATTTTCCCATTATTTTTAAAAGTTATCTTTCTCAACCCCATAACGAAATTGACTTTATAAATACCCACTGTGTTCGGCCAGGCGCCGTGGCTCACATCTGTAGCCGCAACACTTCGGGAGGCTGAAGTGAGTGGATCACTTGAGGCCAGGAGTTCCTGACCAGCCTACGAACATGGAGAAACCCCGTCTCTACTAAAATTACAAAAATTAGCTGGGTGCAGTGGCACACACTGGTAATCCCAGCTACTCGGGAGGCTGAGGCACGAGAATCACTTGAGCCCAGGAAGCAGAGTTTGCGGTGAGCCAAGATTGCACCACTGCACTCCAACCTGAGTGACAGAGTGAGACTCTATCTCAAAAAAACAAAAACAAACAAACAAAAAACACCATTGTGAAGATAAATAAACTGAAATGTATGATATTTAGAAATTGCTTAAAGCTTATCGCTGTGCTGCTATCATACTTGCCATGGTTCTCACAAATTCCGAGTGATCATGAATTATCTGCTGAGCATCATTATTTCCTCCAGATTCTTTCAGGGGACCTGGGAAGAAAGCCCATTTGGCAATCACTGCATGGGAATCACCTACAGGAGGAAAAGCAATAATAAATAAAACTACTAGAAAATCAAAAGGTTATTTATTGCTTTGAGATATATTTGATATTTCCTAATTACTTTTTTGTCAAAATTTGATTGTGTTACACTGATTTATGTTAAATGTTTTATTCCTAAACATTTATTAATTGAAGCAAAACATATGATGTAATAAGAAGAAAGCCACCCTGAATTCAAAATTTTATACAATGTAAATCACAGGTAAAGAGATGAAAGCTGAACTCAATGCTAAGCAACTGAATATCAAATTGTACGTCTGTTGGTAATGAGCAGTGTGGACACCAGGTATGTAACATACCTGGTCTTTATTTTCCATATAAATTAAATTCCATATTCAAGTCAGTGAACTTTAGAGCTGAATCAGCTCATCTAGTTAACTCTCTCGGTTTAGCAGGCTATGAGAGGATACATTATTTGACATTAGCAATCACTCAATCATCTACTAAGGCAGGTCTAGACTCTATGTCATTAATTCTTTCCTTTAATGGACACTATGCTAAGGACTGATAGGGTAGGAGAAATCATTTTGAGGCTATGTAAAGATGGTGGGGAGTAGGTGTAGGTAAGAAAATTGATAATTGACTGTTACTGCAATCCAGGCCATCTAGGAGTGTGCAGAAGTCTCCTCAGTCTTCTCCCTGCTTTAGAGTGCTGTGGAGTTACCGTCTAGCGCCAGTGTGGATTCTCCTCTCTCGTTTGACTGGTCTTCCTTTCCTAGAGATTGTAAAAAGTCATCCCTCAATTACCTTGTCAAGTGGTTGTTAGATTTTAACAAAAGGAAACTAAAGCAAAAGGGCCAGGTGTTTTTTATTTTGTCTCCCCAGCAATGTTCTTGAGATGTTTGGATTGGACATGATGTGGCAGATACTCCTGTGTTTCCGCCCTGTGTTGAGAGCATATGGCCATTTGACCATAATACAGGAAGGCAACTAGAAAAGCACTCAGAAGTGGCACAGTCAACCCTCAGTATCCCTGGGGGATTAGTTCCAGGATTGCCCACAGATACTGAAATCTGTGGATGCTCAAGTCCCTTACAAAAAATGGCATGGTGGCAGGGTGTGGTGGCTCTTGCCTGTAGTCCCAACGCTTTCAGAGGCCAAGGCGGGCAGATCACCTGAGGTCAGGAGTTCAGGACCAACCTGGCCAACATGGTGAAACCCCGTCTCTACTAAAAATACAAAATTAGCCAGGCGTGGTGGCAGGTGCCTGTAATCCCAGCTACTCGGGAGGCTGAGGCAAGAGAATCATTTGAATCCGGGAGGCAGAAGTTGCAGTGAGCCAAGATCATGCCGTTGCACTCCAGCCTGGGCTCCATTTAAAAAAAAAGCGTAGTATTTGCATATAGCTACACATATTCTCCAATATACTTTAAATCACCTCTAGATTACTTATACTACCTAATACAAGGTAAATGCTATTTAAATAGTTGTTATACTGTGTTGTGCTTTTACATTTGTATTTGTTATTGTTGTATCATTATTTTTATTGTTTTTTTCCTAATATTTTCAATCTGTGGTTGGTTGGATCCATAGATGTAGAACCCATGGATATGGAGGGCTGACTGTAGTCTGTGTGTGTATGGGTGTGAACATGGATGCATGCCAAAATCTAAAGGCAGTTTCTGAGGACCTGCGTTCTGAACAAGATAAAGGGCAGACATGCTGAAGTTTTAGGTTTTTATTTTTATTCCTTGTGTGAGTGGTCTAAAACACTGTAAATTTTTAGAGTCTAAAATAAAAGTGTGGAAGAGAGTTTTTCCTGATCTCTTTGAAGAATATCTGTTCTGTAACTCGAAGACACTGATTCTGGGCGTTCTTATCTAATTGCTCTTGCTATTCTTCGGGGAATATAAAAAAGAATAAATTTATCATTACAAAACATACTTTACAAGTAAATGTCTAAGTTATTAAATAGACTCTTCAAAAGAAAGCTTTTTTTTTCTTCCTAATTCTGTCTTTTCTTTTGCATTAATATATTTGAAGATGTCTCCCTAATACCCTACATCTTTAGAAATTAATCAAGTTCTAATTTCTTCTTGTAGGGGTAATACTATAAATGTGATTATAAATACATCATATCTTTAAAAGACTTTCAGGTCACTTCCTTTATCATGTGAAGAACAGAGTACTTACTGGTAAAGGGGATGTTGAGAGGATAAGATAATTTTGGAGGAAAACAATTTAGATTTCTGGAATCTTGCTAAGGTTAGCCTGAGATGACCTTGCTAAGGTTACATCCTGAGAAGAAAAAATATCACTATCATTATGCAGAAAAATGCTGTCAATACTTTGATATAAACTAAGTCTTACTGTACTTTAATGGCCTTATCTAGTCTATTAGAGAGATATTTTCAGACATTATCATAATCACATATGAACTTATAAAAGCCTGAGAGTGAGCACAAACTTTTGATGATGGCTTTTTTCATGAGTGAAGTACTGTGACTGTAAGCTCAGGTGTCACTAGAAAGAGGATTCAATCAGTAAAGGAGTAGGAGAGAGAGCATGGAATCTGAGCACTGACAGTCCGGAGGTACATTGCTATTGCAATATTAGGATAGTTGGTTTTGAGTGTCATTCTAAAAATATTTTACCAGTAGTATATATATGTATGTAGCAGGAATTTATATGTGTTAATATTATCATCTCAGAGAATGAAGGCAACAAATTTTTTTAATGCGATTTCACTTTTAGTGTTATACCTGTCAAGTGAGGCTGTATTATTTAATGAACATGCTAAGTTGACATAACTAAGAGACCCCAAAACGCAAGGGTTTTTAATAAGGTTGATGTTTATTTCTCTCTAACACTGGCTGGAGGGGAGTGGTATAGTATTGGAGGATTTCTCGCACGGTGGAAAGAGGGGAAGGGTCCCAAGCTTTGAGGACACACCTTGTCACTTCCGCTCATGACTGGAATCTAGTCACATAGCAGTCCATGCTGTAAGGGAAACTAAGTAATAGAGTTCTTCTCTGAGCAGATATGCTTTCAACTGAAACTGAGAAATTTACTTTTTAAGTCAGGAAAAAAGGAAATTGGTAAACAACTGGCAGTTTCTACCATTTGGCATTCAATTAATTTTTTTAAATTGACAAGAAAAATTGTCTATACTTACGATGTACAACATGATGTTTTGATATAAGTATATGTGGTAGAATGGCTCAGTCAAGCTACTTAACATAATAAATTGATATTTATTAAATGAATAAGTGCCATTTGTTTGACATTTGTTTAAAATCCAGAACCATATGGATTCTCAATTGAGTCAGGACAGTTTTCTAAGACAATGTTATATACTTTAGTATATACTTTTAATAAAAATTTGCATTAAGAATCATTGATAAGGCTGGGCGCGGTGGCTCAAGCCTGTAATCCCAGCACTTTGGGAGGCCGAGACGGGCGGATCACGAGGTCAGGAGATCGAGACCATCCTGGCTAANNGGCTGAGCCAGGAGAATGGCGTAAACCTGGGAGGCGGAGCTTGCAGTGAGCTGAGATCCGGCCACTGCACTCCAGCCCGGGCGACAGAGCGAGACTCCGTCTCAAAAAAATAAATAAATAAATAAATAAAATAAAATTTAAAAAAAAAAAAAAAACATTGATAAGAGAATGTTATTCACAAATGTTCTTCCCCCCACCATTAACAATAAATAATGAATTTTCTTCTTCCTACATGAGTATTTTATGTTGTATTGCAAAATACTGCTATAGTTAAAAAGAAAACAAAATAAACAAATAGAAGTTTGTTAGAAATTATTAAGGAAACTTCATATACTTACCCATTCCAACGTATATAGTGAGGAAAATAACCAAATATTGTTACCCATTACTGCTCATGGAGAGTGTTTCCAAGTCTCTTTTATCTTTCCAGGCCAATTGCCTTGTTCTCACTTAGGCCAATTGGCCCATGTTTATTTTCCTGGCAGTTTAAGTAGATTGTCAACTGCTGGCCCTGTACCACATCTCTGTCTATTATTTCAGAATGTGTAGCAAGGCTGAGGATGCTTAATTATTTCAGAGCAATGGTAGTAATAATTAAATAACAGGCACAACCCATTTTAAGAAGAGTGGCGGTAATTTCTTTCCCTCCACCAGATCTTATTTAAATTAGCTATGTTCATTTTCTAGTTTGTTGGCCAGCCTGAATTGAGAATTCAGTCATTACCTACACATTATGCACCACTCTGCCACAGGCTTTCAAATACACTTATCTATATGCAGCCTTTGGGCTTCCCCAAACTATTTTAAAAGCAAGCTGACCTAGAGATGCTCATGTTTTCTCAAAGGGACTGAAATGTCTGGCTTATAAAGGTAATTTTAAGGGCAACGATTTATTTAAGTTTTGAACTGGAAAGCAACAAAATTGCACATAAGATACTGATATCAAAATTCAAAACAAAGAAAATTTTAGAGAATAATGAAGGCAAGTACAGATAATATAAAAGTAAATCAAATTCTAATCTAAAAATACTGTTTATAATTTCAATTAACTTATTTTTCTAATGCTACATAAACATAAAGCTAAATTATTTATAATGCTTGTTATGTGTTTTAGCAACATTATTAGTTTCTCATGTTTCAATTTCTCCATGCGGATGCTAAATCCATCCCTTTGAAGTAATTAACATAATCACTAACATTATAAGTTCATTTTCCTGACTCCAAATAAATGACCATCAATCTGGTGCCTACTCTCTATATTCAGAAATGCTTAAATAGTTCATGATTAGTCAAATGACTATGGAAAAACACTGTGCATAAGATGAAAGGAATAATGACTCATACCCCCCACAAGGAAGATGAAACTCTTCCACATCAGAATTAATTCACTGTAAAATATCTGAGTATCAGGAAGATAACTGAAAGCACTAAAAATAAAATCAAATGCAGTAGGTAATCGAAAGGTCATGAGATTGGTCACTACACTATTATGAGAATTTTAAAATTTTGGTAAAGCTTATAAATATGACCATAGTTTATATTCTGAATATAGATTACTTTTCAATGAAGTTTTTGTATGTAAATATATCTTATGAAAATATTTATATACTATAAGCTTTCACTTATCAAATCACACTTTCGATGTAAAAAACTAAAGGTTACCAGACATGACAAACCGAAGATTTTTAAAATTTTGTTAAGGATGACTGTAGCTTCTATTCTGAATTCAGAGCAACATTTAAATGATGCTTTATCTATCTAAATATTCATGTAATGAAAATGTTTCTATGTTACATGTCTCATGTTT
This sequence comes from Rhinopithecus bieti, assembly GCF_001698545.2. Classification (NCBI taxonomy): domain Eukaryota; kingdom Metazoa; phylum Chordata; class Mammalia; order Primates; family Cercopithecidae; genus Rhinopithecus; species Rhinopithecus bieti. Next base: position 89,433 of record NW_016827765.1, read on the forward strand.
CTCATCTCACTGAATGTAAACTGAATCTGAAACTTTAAATGAGCACCCATTTAATTTTCCCCCCAAAATACTTTCTGTTGACAATAGGTTGTATTGATTTTCAAATGGGAACCTATATTGTCTGAAACAAATCAGAACAAATGAGGAAGATATAATTCCTAATTTAAAGGGATAAGCACATTTGTTTATAAGGAGACATGTTGATCTGTGTATTTTTACACAGTGGATCAGTGATATCAGTTAACAACACAACTTGCTAACCAATTTTTCAATACTGAACTTAGGGCCCAGTTCTAAGCAAAACTATGAAGAAATGTGTTTACTTGTAGCATATCTCTCTGTATGTGTGTGTGTGTATATCCCTTTTTTCTTAAATACCTGCTGTCTCCTGTTGGTCCCTATTGTCCTGGTACTCAGGATCGAAGTACTGTGGCATGCATCCATTGAGCTGTGTCTGTTGTGGTTGGGATTCATATGACTGCTCAGTGACTGTGCTACATGGGTCATAAAGTATTTTGAAAACCACCCTGGTGAATACTCTCTGAGTCAAGCCCCTCCTTTCATGGGAAACTTTCCTGCCAGAACTCAGTGCCAGGGTTATCTTTCAGGGTTATCTGCTCTACTTTAGTTCTTACAGTCCTGGAGAATCATATGAGGATCAAGATCTCTCTTTGCTTTGGTCAACATAAATCTCTGAGGTGAGTTTTTAACATAGCTTGAGTGACTGCTGTCTGATTGTCTATCACAGACTGTTACTCATCCTAGGGATCAGGCTGTGTGTTGATCATGTCCAGGTGTTGTCATGTACCTTAAAGTTATTGTAACTCTGGAAGGCTATTATGACAGTTTTCCGAGAAGATGGCTTCGGAGAATTTTGAGAAATGGAGACCTTTTTCTAATCTGTATAAACAGTTAATAAATATAATTTCAAATTTCCAAATGGTTAATAAGTATATCATAAGATGTTTAACATCATGTGTCATTAAAGCAAAGAAAATTAAAATCAGACATGGTACTACTGAACATCCACCAGAATGGCTAAAATTAAAAGGATATAGAGGAAATTAGACTCTCACACACTGACAGTGGGAGTACACCTTGATACAATTACTTTTGATTACTGCTTGGCAGTATCTGATAAATCTGAACACACATACAAACACAGCAATTCCAGCTGTGAGCATATATCCAACAGGCAGTACATATATATGAACTCCAACAGACATATACAAAATGTTCATGGCATCCTCTATAAAAGTCCCAAACTGGAAATAAAAACAATGTCTATCTACAATAGAATAAGTAAAGAAAAATTTTGATAATGGATAATAAAATACCATATATCAAGGAAAATAGAAGAAACACTGCTACATGCAAAGATGGATAAATACATTGATCAAGAAATCTAAAAGGTACACAGTACATTACATTATTCTACTCATATGAAGTGAAAGAGCCACAAAAAAAAAAAAAAAAAAATTCATCTTTTAGGCCTGGCACACTGACTCACGCTTGTAATCCCAGCACTTTGGGAGGTCAAGGTGGAGGGACTGCTTGAGCCCAAGAGTTCAAGACCAGCCCGGGCAACACAGCGAGATCCCATCTCTACAAAAAATAAAAAAAAAAAATTAGCTGGGTGTGGTGATGTGTGCCTACAGTCCTAGCTACTCAGGCTATTGAGTCAGGAGGATCACTTGAACCCAGGAGTTCGAGGTTACAGCGAGCTATGATTATGCCACTGTACTCTAGCCTGAGCAATAGAGACAGAACCTGTCTCTAAAAAAATTAATTAATAAATAAAAATAAAAATATGTTGTGGCTTTTGGAGGCAAATGACTAAGGATGAGAGAGACGCTTTTGATCTGAGTGACAGTTAGATATGGTGTTCACCTTGTAAAAGCAGACTGGTGGCCTACTCTAATCCCTCATAAGGTAGCACTAGAATGTCATGGTCAAAAACGACCAGTTTTGTCCACATCAAAAACAATGATTCCTCTCTCAAGGACTAATTCATATTATCCAAGGCAAGACAGTCAGATAGGAAAAGAGAATGCCAGTTCATCAGTTTAAATTAGCAAATACAACTGTTTCATAGACCATATCTGTGTCAATATGATTGACACATTTACTCCATGAAAACAAACTCATGTGGAGAGCAATATGATACAATACAAGAAAAATAAATACTGACTAAGAAATGTCCTTCTACTTCACAATGCACAGACTTTATCATGCGAGGTATGAAGGGCAAGTTTGTTAAGTCAAGGGGCATCCAGTTGTATCTAACAACACTTAAAGTTTGCTACTCAAACACACAAATATTTATCAAGGTCATCTCACAGTTCTCAAATGGTGTCAGACATAACTTTGACATAAAAAGGAGTTTGCATGTAAGAATTTCAAGATACTTAAGGAAAGTGTGACTCTCAGAGAAAGTCAAGAATTGATATTATTTTATAAGTGGTAAGCTAAAGTTTAAAAATATGAAAACTTAATCGAAGTCACGTTTGTTTTGAGGTCATAGGTAAAACCAGAAAAGGACTCAGGATGCAGGGCTTCCATGCAGAGGTACAAGCATTCATTCTTTCAACAGTTATTTATTTAGAAATTGTGTGTGTGTGTGTGTGTGTGTGTGTGTCTGTGTGTGTGTGTGTGTAATTTTTTTCCAGCTGTTGCTCTATGTGTCACAAGGCCATTACCAAACAAGTATTTGCCCTCAAGGTGATTACAACGTACAGGGAAGACAAACAATAAGAATATATTAAACAAATAAAAAAATTAGTTAATGATACCCTGTAAGCTCTGAGGAAAATGCAAATCAAGATCAGGGATCAAGGCTAACTAGAATGGGACACTAGTTTCTATAAGGAGGACTTCAGGGGTACTGTCTGCAGAGGAAACACTTGCACATGCACCTGAATGATCAGATGAAGACAGTCAAATGAAGAGATGAGAATAAGAGCCATCCACACGGAGCAGACAGAAGGCATAAAGACCTTGAGGGGAGAACGAGGTTGGCATGGAACAACAAGGAGCTCAGTACAGCTAGAATATAGTGAGAGGGAACATGGCACCAAATGAGGTGGGAACCAGACTATGCTGGGACTTCTAAACCGCAATGGCTAACTTAGGTTTTATTTTAACTGAAATGAGAAAACATGTGTAGGGCATTGAACAAAACATAAAGGTAATGCCTATATTTTAAAAAGCCTACTGTGGTACATTATGTAGAAGCATATTTCTACTTGAGAAAATTTGGAAGTGAAATACCTTTAAAGTATCAACATATGTACTTCCCAATGGATATAACATTCTCTAAAATGTTTCATAGTAACACCCAGTTGGGTACCCATTATTACTTTTACCAGGCAATTAATTTCTTGGAATTTTGTGGTTGATAGCATCGTCATTGCATTCATAAAAATTTATGAGATATCTGAAATAAAGTATGGGCTCATCTCAAGGTGATCTGAAGAGAAATTTAATTACAAGAAATAGTATGATTTACTGTAGTAATCTGTTCTCATATTGCTATGAAGAACTATCCAAGACTGGGTAATTTATAAAGAAAAAGAGTTGAATGGACTCACATTTCCACATGGCTGGGGAGGCCTCACAATCATGGTGGAAGGTGAAGGAGGAGCAAAGTCACGTCTTACATGGCAGCAGGCAAGAGAATGTGTGCAGAAGAAATACCCTTTAAAAAAACATCAGATCTCATGAGACTTATTCACTATTACAGGAACAAGTTGGCAAAAACTCACACCCATGATTCAGTTACCTCCCACTGGGTCCCTCCCCTGACACATGGGGATTACCAGAGCTACAATTCAAGATGAGATTTGGGTGGGGACACAGCCAAACCATATCAACTTAACGTTGCCAATATATGATATAGAAAATTCCTTAGATTCTCAGAATTTGTATGACATTTATGGTTCACTGCCTCCATAGCTCCACATATTTCTAGCTTAAGGAGAAAGGGGATTTCTTGGGTAAATTTTCTAGGTTTAGTTAAGATTATCATCTCTAGTGCTCCCAAACTCAGAAATTAGTTGTCTTTGTTAATCCAGATCCCTGCAAATGAAAAGTCTTGACTACATGTTACCTCTCAAATTACAGATTTCATATTTCTCTCAAATCATTTGAAAGTATGAACCGCTACTTACCATTTTTTTTTAAGAGACAAGGTCTTACTTTGTCCCCTCGGCTGGAATGCAATGATGCAATCATAGCTTACTATAACCTCAAACTCCTAGCGTCAAGCAATCCTCCCTCCTCGGCTTCCCAAATAGCTGGGACTAGAGGCATACACTCCCATGCTTGGCTAATATTTTTATTTTTTATGGAGACAGCATCTCACTATATTGCCCAGGCCGGTCTGGAACTCCTGGCCTCAAGCAATCCTCCTGCCTCAGCCTCCTCAAGTGCTGAGATTACAGAAGTTAGCCACCATGCCCAGCCTCCCATCTTTGCTTTACATGAACTCACAAGTTGCTTAGCTTCTCTTGTAGAACAAATGTCAGAAGTGTGCGTAGGACATTATCTCCAAATTGGCTATCTCTGGAGTTCACCCTCAGGTGAAACACCAAGCACCAGGAAATAGGTCAGGGATGAATCCAATTTCATTAACATCTGAAAGCTTTCATCTGGTGGAACATCCAGTCCTCCTCTCGGAGCAAAACCGATCCCTCCCAAGAAAGTTATTAGTCAAAAGGCCAAACTCAAATCCCTGTGGTGATAACTTCTAGTGCCATGAGCACTGGATTAAGTAAGGTAAATAATAGATGGCCTGTTCACTGGGGAATTCATTTCAGTCCTTCTCAAGAAGCAGATGGAATTTTAACCCACTCACATCTGATCTCAGTTTGGAGTCATCCTTCCTTTTTTCTAAAGAGCAGAGACTGAATGTGGGGCTCATTAAATCATTTCCCAGCTATCCTAGCAGTGCCTAAGAAGTTGAAAATTATATGATGAATCACTGTTCTGACCTTTTGTCCTGATATAGTTAACTACCTCAGTTATTTGTCTTCCAAGCCCAAATAATCATGTTATAGCATTTAACCTTGCTCTGGCAAGAGTGAAGACTCAAGTGTGAGTTACTGGAATAAGCTGCTTTTGACTTTGATTGTGTATGTGTGTGAGTGTGAATACTCACACTATGCTGGACAACATTTGCTTCCTCCTCCAGATTCACTCTGGATGAACCAAGCTTGCTTCTCATTGAGTTCAACTAATGGGAGGATCTGGCAGGAACAGAGTGAGGCCAGCGTATGCATGTCCTGAGTTCTCTCCCTGCTCAATTGCTGGCCAATAGTGGCTGCTTTTCTCCACAGAGGGCCACACCTCCTCTCAGGCTGCCCTGTCTTCTGGCTTTGGGTCTCTCTAGCTCTCTTAACCTTGCCACACCTTTACAAAAAGTCCCTACATTAATTTCATTTGTTTGAGTGTGCCATCTCATTTCTGCCTTGCCATACTAGCCTTTACTTACAGAATTTGATTTCAAAAATATTATATGGAGACTAAATGTCCATTGCATACATTATTATTATTTTATTTGACCATAAAAAGTCAAGGGGATGAAGTCATCTAAGGATTTTCATTAGAATTAGTGTTTATTGTAAAAGAGCAGTTTTATTTAGCTCTCAAAACTATCAATTGGTGAAAATTTGCCCTCGCACATATCAGCCAATAAACTAAGGTTAAACTTTTAGAATAAATAGAAGAAGATGAGAGCCAACATTTATTGTAACTCCTCTGTGTACTGGAGAATTTACATACTGCACTCTTTAATCATTATAACAACTATATGAATTAGAGTAAGAATCAGAGCAAATATTCAAAAGCTAACCTCGCCCTGAGCTATTTCTACTGCATCCATGCTGCTGTCATTCAAACAGGTTAATTTATATATTTTTAAATTTTCATTATTTGCTACCCAAAGAAATGAGAAGCAAGTCAGAATAGGGAGGAATTTATGAAAATTCATCAACCATTGTAATCATTGCTGCCTCACGGTATTCGCTTTGGGGGCAACCTTCTCAATCCCAGCCACCTCTCTCAAATTTAGCTATCAGTTTTTCAGCTTAGTCCTTCTCAATCGTTTGAGTCGTTTGAGACTCTGCTTTTATGAGGTGGACGCTCCATAGGCTAGAAGAGTGACTTTCTGTCTATAGTCCTTTGTAACTAGAAAGCAGTATCTCTTTAAGGTAAAGCCACTGGCTCCTCTTTATTGGTGAACATTAATATCCTTTCCTTTTCAAAGCAAAATGCAGAGTACATGTAATATCTCCACAAAGCCACAGGTTTTGAACACAATTTCACCTCTGGCATATTAGCTGACATGCAAAAATCTAGCACCAACGCTTTTCCACCTATGTTTCTTTCTTGCTGTTAACAAAGGGTTTGTTCAGTTCAAGGATTCTCAGCTCTCCCCTGGCACATTAGCAAGCAGGCCACGGACCCTCATCTTGCCTCTTTGCTCTGTGATTATGGGACACTGAAAATCTCCTGCAGCTCAGATTCCCATAGCTCTTCTGGCCACTTCCTCTGTCTGGTGTCTGACCTGCCTCTGGGTCTGCTAATTTAAACTCAGTTCACTAGGGCCCCACCTACAACAGGAGAAGTAGTCTGTTGCCTTTCCATTCTCTCAGGGCTCCCATCTCCACCTCAGCTCTGTGACATCATTCATCCATCTGCAGACTTCTTCCTGTGCTACTCCCACAGCTTCGATCATGGGAGTGGATGGAGGTGGGGATCCCTGTTACCCGTCAGCTTTTCCCTTAGCTTAACTGTAAATGACCATATCGATTGCAGGAGGGCAGAGTGTCCAGTCAGCATCCCCAGAGAAGACTGTCTGAGGGGGGTTAGCCTTTTCCACTTTCCTTTTAAGGATTCATTTTCCCTTTCGCTTGGGATTTGCCATGGCAATTAATCTCTCTAAATCTGTGTGGTCTGCCCTCCCTTTTAAGACTCCTATTTTCTCTTCCTTGGTTGCTGTCTCATTTCCTTCCACCTTTTCTTCCTTTCTCCCTTCTTCCCTTTCTTCATTTTCCCTTCCTCTATTCCACTTTTCATTTTTGCTCTCTTCTGAGCAAAACACTAAGCAAAGAACAGCAAGTATGTTTTAAAAGGTAATAATTAATAGGTAAATCCCATATGTTTGGTAGCCTTTAGTGGGAAATATGTCTTTTTCAAGAAAGAATGCACTTAATAGAAAGTGCCATGCCCATGGCAGAGGGAATACCAAATAAAATGCACATTTGTTAATGCTGTAAATTCAATAAATATACTTAACTCTCCACATTTAAGAGGACATTATAAGCTAAGCAGGAGAGTTTGAAAGCTTTCTGAACACCTTCACTATATAATCTTAATAATTAACCTTATTCATACTACAAAATAAGTTCTACTCATCCATGTTCACATGGCTATTATATTAACATTAAAGATAGCAAATACATGGCATGGTTCCCACACATTTACAGCCCCCCTTCTACCACCCATGGCCATATTAACCTTTCCTAATCAATCATTAGTATCTTCCATTTGGGCTGAGAAGCTGGCTCCTGCCTTTCTCAAAACAGTATTCCAAGCAGCTTCTACTGGTTGATAGAGGATATCAGTTGAGGAGAGGTCTTATTTTGCATTCCCTTAAAAGAAGTAGAAACATCAGATATTAACCATGATTACTGCCACATATGGCATTATGGGTTGCTTTTTATACTTCAGTAAATTATCAAAATGTGCTACCTTAACTGTGTATTATATTAATAGTCAGATACAAATATTTTAAGAAATTGACTATCCTGTGTAATTTGAAGACAGACACAGATTTCATCCCGAATACCAAAGTAGAAAGTCATGTAAATTATCTGAGCAATTCTTTTTATCTTATGCCATTTCTGAGTCATAGAAACACCCTGGGGTAATCATATTTCATTATGTCACTTTAAAAAACAAGGATTAGAATTGATTTTCAAACATAGTTTAAGATACCTTTTATTATTTGTATGGAGACAAAGAGAGAAGGGAAATGACAAAAAAAAAAAATTAAAAATCTGCACTATGGTGATTAGTGGAAACTCCTAAGTAGAACACAAGGGGCTACACAGAAAAAATAGTCATTAAGGGGGAAAGCATTTTGTTTCTATTTCAATTGATAGCATTCAAGTTACTTTCAGCATAACACTTGGAAAAATATTACTCAACATTCACAGGCAACAATATCACCCTAGCTTAAAATGTGTGTGTGTGTGTGTGTGTGTGTGTGTATGTAGAGTTCCATCTAATTCAACATTACTTACATTTACCTTGACATTTACCTGGACTTTTGTAATGACATTTATACTTAACAATTTATTCTTAACACATATTCTACAATGTTATTCTCAAAAGAATCTCTTAGTAAATATTGGTCAAGAATAAGGAATAATGATATGTCAAGGAAACTAATATTGGCTTTGACTTTTAGCAATTTTTTTTCATTTCTATATAAAAAAATGAGGAACAATTAGCATTCAGGATTTGAGCTCTAGTACATGTCTTATGAACAATTCTAGGAATGATTTCAATGCCATGGGAGAAATTTCAGTAATACAATGATAGGTTGGTGTGAGACAGGTCCCACTAAAATGGCTTAGTTACATTTCATTTACTCAGAAACTCCTACCTTCCAACCCTACAGTTACAGGACACAATCCCTGGCTAGTCAAAGAGGAGTCACAAAGGTTTCACAATAATTTGACAAAAATTTATTGAGTGTCTTTTATTGCTAGAGTAAGTGTTTCTTAGAAAGTGAACAAGACAGATATGTTCCCTGCCTCACAGAGCTCACAGGTTAGTGGAGAATGCAGACAAATACATGGACAACTACAATCTAGTGTGTTAGTATTTTCTAAATGATGATTCATGATAGTGCTGCATGGATATCACCTGGAGGGCTCTTTAAAAATACATATTCTCAGGACTCTGCTCCAAGCATCCTGAATCAGAACCATGTGTATTAGAATGCCAGGGAGGCCAAGAGAGACAGCTCATTTCCTAGAGGAAATGAATCTTGAGAAGGGATGGGAAGTTTTCAAGGAGGAGAGGCTTGCGTGGGGTTGCTATAGGGCAGGGCATGAGCAGGTGCTGGTGGGGGCAGGAGAGGAGAAGTGTGTTATAGTCTGAGGGAGCAGAAGGCATGACACCTTACATAGGAGCAGGCATTTATATGGAAGCATCAGAGCATACAAAATAGAGGGATGCAGGAGTACAGATGTAGTTGACAGCTATAAAACTACAGAAGGAAGTTCTAGCTCATAAGGAAGGGCTTGTTAAAGAGTTTGAACTATAGTATCCCAATAGCAATTGGTAACCATTAAAATGTTTTAGGCTGAGGAGAGATTTGCTCAGGATCGCCATTAAGTCAGTGTTACCAGCTCAGGCAATGCTGGAGATAACGAACGCTGATGTACAGAGCACAGATAAAAATGATAGTTTGGGAGAAAGTGAGAAATTCCATTTGAACACAATTTTTTAATCCCTGTATTTCCATCCTGTACCAGTTAATGGTTGTGAAGTCCAGGGGAAGGTTATGAATGATAAACAGATCTTGGAATCATCAATCATCCATTCAATAGACATTCATTGAGCTCCTCCTGTGTGCTACACCAGGTGCTAAATTTAGGCATACAACCGTGAATAATGGGAGGCTTGGTTCCCACCATGGTGGATCATGCATGTGGATGTTCACTGAAACTCCAAGAGTACAGGAGATCACCAAGAAGGGTATGTGACTAAAATGCATACAGATTTAGATGGTGCTTGGTACATGGGATAAACTAGCAAGCAAAAATCTAATAGTGATAATTGCAAAACAGAGAATTAGAATAAGTTGAAATGATGCCAAGTGATCTAATGCACATAAAATATCTCTTTGAAAACTGAATGACATTTTTAAAAAGCCATCAATGTGAATTATGAATATCAAGGGGGAGAGTAGTAAAAGGCAGAGGGAATGGCTAACGTGAAGACCCTGAAATGGGAGACAGCCTGGAAGATGATGAGAGAAATAGAGAGGACACGAGTATCTCCCGTTGGGCTCTGAAAGCCACGTTAATGCGTTGGAGTTTTAGCCCAAATGAGAAGGGAAATCATTAGATGGTTTTAAGCAGGTAAGTGACATGATCTATATTATATATATTTTTACACATCACTCTTGCTGTTGTGGGGATAAATGATTTTGGAAGATTGAAAGCAAGGAGATGCTTTAGGAGCCTACTTCAGTCATCCAGGGAAGAAATGAATGTGTCTTGGTCTAGAAATGATTGGGTTCAGTTTATTTCTCTGAGTGAAAAAGAGCAGATTTGCTAATGAATTAAATGTAAAGAAATTAAAGACAGGAACAGAGAGGACTCTTAGATTGAGAGAGCAACATGGACAGTATAGCAGTTCATGAAATGCAGAAAGACATAAAAGAACGAGATACTTGAGTTTTTCAGAAACATTCATATTTGATAATGTTTTGTTCTCCAATTACAATGTTAATTTGATGTTTTCTTTCTCCAACTACAATGGAAGCTACTTGAAGAAAAAGACCACAGCTCCTATCAACAAACATTTTGTTTTTTCTACCTTATTTTCTCAGGTTTTGATATGACAATCTGAAGTGAAGAAGTGCTTACTGAATGCCTGGATAAATGAAAGAATATGTTTCTATGTAGAAAATAAGACACTGTGTTTCTGCTGCTTAATCTTACTATGTGTCTCTCAGTACCATTAATCTCTTTTTTTTTTTTTTTTTTTTTTTTTTTTTTTTTTTTTTTTTTTTTTTTTGAAGACGGAGTCTCGCTCTGTCACCCGGGCTGGAGTGCAGTGGCCCGATCTCAGCTCACTGCAAGCTCCGCCTCCCGGGCACACACCATTCTCCCGCCTCAGCCTCCGAGTAGCTGGGACTACAGGCGCCCGCCACCTCGCCCGGCTAGTTTTTTGTATTTTAGTAGAGACAGGGTTTCACCGTGTTAGCCAGGAGGGTCTAGATCTCCTGACCTCGTGATCCACCCGCCTCGGCCTCCCAAAGTGCTGGGATTACAGGCTTGAGCCACCGCGCCCGGCCCAGACCATTAATCTCTACCATGAAGTACTTGGTCTTTATCCACTGAAATGGCAATAAAGACAAGTTGTAGCTCTTCCCCACACTTTTAGGAAAAGAAATATGAAAAACAAAAGAAAATTTCTTTCAACAGGCTTTTCCAAGAGAGCAAATTTGCCCTAGTAGAGGTTACTGAGCATCCAAGAGCTATTTGACTCCAGGAGAATGGATGTGGAGTCACTCATATTCCACATTCCATAAGTACATTATGCTAGATATCATCTGCATGTAATTTAAACCTCACATCATCCCAAAAGGGAGACGAGATGATAAAGGTGATGATGATGATGATGACGATGATGATGATGATGACGATTGCCATTTCATAGATGTGGAAACTGAAGTTTTAGAAGAGGAAGTGACTTGCATAAGGTCATTTAACTAATAAGGGGTATGCATAGTCAGGACTCAAACCTGCCATGTCAGTGTTCATAGCTTTTGCTTTTCCACACTAAAGTTTCCAGTGACAGATATTAATAAGACTTATGTCTGAACAGTCAAACAAGACCTATGAAAGTCCTATCCATGACTCCACTGGCACTCAGTCATTTTTCTCCTGGTTTCACAAATGAGCAGATCAAGGGTTCTGCAGGAAGACCTGGCATGCATAGACACCTCTACATTAGTGCAGTCAAGGATCAGGAAACCCCTTTCTAATTTGGGCAACACACATATGAAGGTAAGGAAGCTGAGTCAAAAGTGCTGTCAGATACTTTTTTCTCCACTAAAATTAAACCCAGAACATTGAGGTGTCTGGCCCAAGGCCTTAAAGTCTGTGGTCCAATAATATAGCTGTGTGTCCTTTATCCCAAATGCCTATGTTAATTCATGAGCCTCTTTGCCCATAAGAGGATATGTACAGGCAGGAGAGAAGTCAGGTTAAGGTACTTAATAAATGGTTCCCCATGAAATTTTCTTCCTTTATCCAACAAACTGGAAAATAAACTTTTTTTCCTTTTAATTGATGATGCAGCATGATGTTACAGATCAAAGATTTTTAAGAAAACCTACAACAAATTTACTCCATTATCTTCCTTTCCTGAATCTGCCACACTGGCTGCCCTTATTTTTTAATTTATGGCAGTTCAGTCCAACCCATTCTACACGCACACACACACACACACACACACATACACAGATGCACATGATTCACTTCTATGACATCACATAAACAAGGAAACAGTTCAGGCAACTTGGATTAATTTGGGGAATGTGATTGGCATTGAAGGAAACTTCTGGACGAGGGGTTCTTACCCTTTATTGTGCCATGAAGCCCTTTTCAGTCTGGTGATTTCTACTGATCCCCTTCCCCAAATAACGTTTTTAAATTCATAAAATACATAGAATGAAGAAGAAAGTCAATTTTACTGAAATTATATTTCAAAATATAAGAAAAAAGTTAATGGTGTAGTAATTAAGGCAATTTTTTACTGATATATTAAATAAAGAGATTTAGCAGTTGCTTTAATAACTACCATAATTTTCAAGTGGTGATGATCCTAAATAATCTCTAAAGCTATGTATAACAACCATAAGATGTCATGAAAAATTTCTGTGATTCATATTGGTAAAAAACTATAGGCACCTGTAATATGTAGTTTGTCTACATTCAAAAACGAAGTAAATACCAAATTCTGTTATTGGATCACAAAACTAAAATGTAATTTTCCACATACAGCATCAATATGTAGGTTAAAAATTCATGTTTTAGCCTAGTATTGGAGTCCTCCTACAACACTAGGAAGACTGTAAATTAACTTACATATATCTGAACTTTGCAGTCTTCAAAGGGAGTAAGTACTGTTATCTAATGACCAAACAGGAATAATCCAATGCCCTGCTGCAAAGTGTTTTCAGCCAATTTAGACAAGAACAACTCTTAAATTATTTTTGGTGGAGAAAGTTAATCCCTGAATAATTTGAGGTGAATGGAAGTTTGCTATTCCTCTACAACCTTTCACCGGGTTATAATGAAAGTAAGTTTTCAGCCAAATCCTGCTACAAATATTGAATATATTAAACTTTTATATGCAATCAAACCTGAAATAATTGCACAAAATCTCACCTTCTGCCTGTGTAGATGCTGCAACCACCACCCTACATGAAAGTTTCACTCAAAATAGATATTAAAACATTCCGGACGTGGGAAACTATGACTTTTATCATACCACGCAATTGAGAACCAGCCACAGAGCCTTTAAGGAATCAAGCATCAGGGCCATCCTTGAGAAAGCTGGCTTTGAGCCTCCCCAAATTCCTACATGCTGTCTGTACAAGTGCCTGTAATATCAATAAAAGATTTTAGCCAAGTCACATCTCTGGGACAATTTTCATGTCATCTAAACAGTCAGAGTGCAGTTCTACCAGTCATGCTAAATAACAGGCCACCAAGTACACTGAGCAAATCCATGTCTAACATTCACTATGCTAATTAGCATACCCTCAAGTGCTATTTACGATATGGAAAAAGGGCTTTTAGTAGCCACCTTTAGAATTAGCCTTCCTCATATGATGCTAGCTACCACTGGCAGAGTATGGATTCGTGATCAGAGAAAGTGACTAGCCCTAGAACTGAAGCTCAAACTAAGTAGCACATGCTTTATATTGCATAGTATGTGTCAAAGTATTTAGAGATAAATTGTTATAGACACCATAATAGTCTCTCATTCACTTTGAATACAGCAAGTGCAACACTTTAATAAATTCCTGATATGGTTCGACTGTGTCCCCCCTCGAATCTCACCTTAAATTGTAATAACCCCCACATGTCAAGGGTGAGGCCAGGTAGAGACAGTTGAATCATGGGGGGCGGTTTCTCCCATCTGCTCTTGTGGTAGTGAGTAAGTCTCATGAGATCTGATGGTTTTATACATGGGAATTCCCCTGCACAATCTCCCTTGCCTGCCGCCATGTAAGTCATAACTTTGCTCCTCATTCGCCTTCCACCATGATTGTGAGGCATTCTCGGCCATGTGGAACTGTGAGTCAATTAAACCTCCTGCCTTTATAAATTACCCAGTCTTGGGTATGTCTTTATTAGCAGCATGAAAACAGACTAGTACAGTTCCCTCCTCAGGTGTTTCTGGATGCCTGACTGAATGTTCAGATGTCCCCAGATCTGCCATGTTGTCATTTTTACCTGAAATTGACCATCACTGAACCTCGATGTATTTCTCTCATCTCCCCCCATCATTCCCTCTATCAAATCACCAACGCTTTAAAAACACTGGATTCAATTTCAGGATTGAAATAAAATCCTGCTTTAATAAAGTCTTTAATTTATATTAATTATCTTAAATTGTCTTGTTTAGTAAGAACTCAATATATTAAAGTGCGAGTTATTTATGTATTAGTTTAGTTGTGTCCTTTTGGTTCCTTACAAGGAAGGAAATTAAAAAGGTAACATTAATTCTAGTTATTATGAAAAAGTCTAAACGTTTTTTATACAGGAAGCAGTAAAATGCATTAATTGTACAGGAAGTAGAAAATATATGCTAGTGGCACTCACAAGTTATTACAGTCTAATTGTAGTTAATTTTATTCTCTGGGACAACTAATCTCTCGATAACATTTGCAGCGATTGATTAAAATCCACTCCTTGCTAAAATCAAGGTCTTTAGGTAATTGATGTGCTAATAGACCTGCAATTATTTGAGACTGTGCTTCCTCACAGAGAGCAAGTCAAGGAATGGATAAAGTCCAAATAATGTACCTATTTTGCAACAGAAGCTATGATAATTGCCAGGAGACAGCCTGCTTATCAGCTGTGAGAGGTTTTCATCCTTCATTAATATGTAGTTCAGTTGGACATCAGAGAAACTGGCCCCCATGGGAATATTCTCCGAATCTCCCATTATCTCATTTTCCATACACTTGGCTTGACCCACTTTTTATCTACATTTGCAGAAAGATCTGGCTTTTCACATATGAGCTTTCTAAACAATCAGCTAGCCGTGAACCTGCATCTACAAAGCTCCATGCAGTGTCAGCTGCTGTACATTTGGACAAGTGTGTACACCAATCAAATATTAGTTTAAATATTCCAGACTAAATATTTTAAAAGTAGACAAAATAAATATCCCAAAGGGCTAAGCTGTGAGTTTTCTATTCTGTGGCTTGTGCCCCCATGTGCTTACTGTGCTAGGCTCTCAGTCAGGGCTACACATCTTTAATGTCTTCAAGCATCTGGGAGAGCCACACAACAACTCCAGATTTGTTGCACATCAGGCTGAGCTCTCTACTGAGTCTAAACTTACCCACAGAAAAATTGGGAGCAATGCTTTTAAAATTCCATTAGTGAAACAAGAACCGTTTTCTTCTATCCTGACCAGACATGATCCAGGTGGCCAAAAGAATTGTTGCTTGAGACCAATTTTCTTTTGTTCTGGGGCTTGCGAGACAATGTCTAAGTGGGGCACAATTCTTTGCAACCTCTACTCTCTTTATCTTTGTTCTCATCAAGAATATCCTTGTCCCTGAGTTTATAATTGAAGTTCACTAAAAATGACTCTTTACAATTATAATAGGAGGGATAAATGGGTTTATCTTTCCACTTCATCCTCACTATGGCTCAAAACAAAGATCCAGTGTGGTCAATTGTAGATAAGTAACAAGAAAAACACAGCTGTTCAAGTAAAACAGTTTCCAGGTACTACAATAATGGTTAATATATATGATGGTGCTCACTATTCCCAGGCTCCGTGCTGAGTGCTTCACTCATACCATGCCATTTAATTCTTACAACACGTCAGTATTGTTTCACTTAGACGGCATCCTAACAAGTACTGTTATTCTACCCATTTTACAGATGAGTCCACTGAGGAAGGAAAAAGTTAGCTTCACTTCACTAAGTTCCCACATGGATTAAGCAGCAGACCCCAGACCAAGACCAGAATGCAATCCACTCTTTGATAAGAACATACTTGCATATGACCTATGCTATTCTGAATGAAATTTAGCAAGGAAGAACTGTCCATCAATCATTTTAACCAAGTTCACCTTTTGTTGCCATTTAAGTTTAATTTTGTCCCAGGAAATTCATAGTGAGTGATTGTGATTACAATTTCCTCATTTTCATGCCTCTGACATTCTTGTTGAAGATGCTAATCTTGTATAAAGCTGTCTTTGAAGTTGATGATGCTGCCACTTCTCACTCCTATGGGAAATGGAGAGATGTGGCACATAAAATAGAATAAAATGTATTAGAGCAAAATAAAACCGCTAATAAGAGTAATCACTGTAATAGATTTTAAAATCATTTTAAATGTAGTTTTAATTACCTAAATCCATCTCAGAATTACTACTGATGTGATGAGAAATTCATAAATTCTGTGCAAATTGAAAACAGAAATTACATTGTTTATTAAAATACTACTTTACTACTCCATCTCTATATTATCATATATGTAAATTTATGCATGTATACATAAATTATACATTTATACATATAAACTTGAATTTATCAGAACTACTCAATTTCATCCTGGTTAATAATTTAGTATTATTAACCTCCAATATTCACATCAAGATACATTCTCCTCTCAAACATGATAAAACGAAAGCATTCTAAGATTATACAGAGTGTGTTTTCTAAACAAAATTCTCTTCTCGTTTTAGAAAGTTGATGTCATCAAGGCATCACCACCAAATTTAAATTCTCTATTTTTCTTTAGATAGATAAGAAAGCTTTCTAAGTGTGTCAGTCTAAGAAAAACTTTAATTAGAACCTCTGGCTGTTGCTTAGGTTGCATTCTACAAGTTATTTCAGCTTGACAGTAGGCAGGAGACTTCCCCTTCAATTTTAGGTCGAAGTCAGAATAAAAAGTGCTTTAGAAAAAAAAAGATAACTGTTTTCTGTTCTCCTAATTCCCTTCTGCCCATAGAATGAATCTATGCAGGATATTTGCAATAGCATCTCAAACCCACCTGGCTCTCCTGTATTTCTCACTTGAAGACATCAGATGGCTGATTCCACAGGAGCCTGTGGTTGGATCAGAGTAGAAAACTGCAACCTGAGAGGATTGAGGGAAACCTTGCAGAGCCCCTGGGATAGTGGTCAGGTTGGAGGTTTCACATACTCTAAATGAGGGTCGTCTTTATTTTGCTGCTCAAATCTGGTGGGCTTTCTTGCCAATGACTTTGCTATGGGCTCAAAACATTGTTATTTTGCTTGAACAATCTCTGTGATTAATGGTTGGTGTTAGATACTGCATGAACCTTGGGTTTGAAACTCAAGACATACTCCTGTGGATTCTCAATTTTCCTTTTAGTTAAGAGCAGAAGACCTCCAATTTATCCAGACCTGTGGTTGAGCTGTCAAAATGCCTGGTCTGAAAATGGATAGGCCTATGGCCAGGAACTCACTGACAAGGAAACCTATAGTTGCAGGGCTCAAAACTTCTCAGATGATAGGATATGGGAAGAAGTCAGTGGGGTTATTCAGAAGCTCAAGTTACAGATAGAAAATGCTACCCACGAAGAGGTAGATCAACCTCCTAACTGATGTCATTGTCTCCACTGGAGTAATTGTCCTCAAATGTAGTATCAATCACGCTACTCCCTTGCTCAAGATATTCAGTAACCAGACCCACTCTTAACACTTTGCAGGGCCTAGGGCAAGAGTACAGATGGATACCCACAACATGGTGTTAAATCTATACAAACTATATATCAATATAACAAACTGATAAACAGACTATGTCCCCTTCTGTGAAAATATGCCTCCATACTGAAAAAATTTCAACACATATGTAAAGCTATCGTTGTTGCATGAATGTGGCTCGGGACAAAGTAAAAACAACTAAACTGTATTATTGTACATTTCTGAGTATTCTTTGTAGAGTCTGATGATGTTAGAATGAAAAGTAAGTCACAAAAATGTATTGATTATTATATATTCTACAATACCCATTTTAGAAAAATTACTAATTATGTCATGTTGAAGATGTGTATATAATTAATGTTCTAGAGATAATAATGACCTAAAAGATTAAAAGTATTCAAAGTATACAAAAGTGGAATATATTTTCATTGAAGATGTAAATTAAATGTAAAAAAGTTGTTCATATTTTCAAAGTCTTTTCTTTCAAAGTATTCAAAATTGCCTATAAAATTAAAAGGGAAAACACAAATCATTATCAATAAAAATATTAA
>NW_016827765.1:107779-127639 GCF_001698545.2 Rhinopithecus bieti
AAAGTAAGTCACAAAAATGTATTGATTATTATATATTCTACAATACCCATTTTAGAAAAATTACTAATTATGTCATGTTGAAGATGTGTATATAATTAATGTTCTAGAGATAATAATGACCTAAAAGATTAAAAGTATTCAAAGTATACAAAAGTGGAATATATTTTCATTGAAGATGTAAATTAAATGTAAAAAAGTTGTTCATATTTTCAAAGTCTTTTCTTTCAAAGTATTCAAAATTGCCTATAAAATTAAAAGGGAAAACACAAATCATTATCAATAAAATATTAAATATTTCAAAGTAAAGATTAAATTTTATAATGTTTAAGAATTAAATCTTTTGATAAAATAAAGCCCTTTTATCATTCAACATAAAATTATGTAGTTTTATATGTATATATTTATGCATATACAGTGTGTGTATGTGTAGGGATAGAGAGAGAAAGAAATATTTTGAGTAATTATAAATATTTAACAGTGTAAAATATTTCTTAACCTTCATATGCAAAGTTTGGAAATATCACCCTAATTCTTGTCTCCTTTTTTCTACAAACTAGAACGTGAAGGGAAACAAGTAAATGGACCTCTTTTTGTCCTGTTTGGAAATTGTTCTTAGTTATGCAACAGTGTACTGCAGGCATGTTATCTGAGAATTGGTGATCAGTTAATATAAATTTTTAAAATTTTAAAATTCTCTCCACTTTTCCCCTCTTAAGTTCTTCCTGTCTTTGAAGCAGTGTCCATTTCCAGGGCTGGCAGTGGCATATCCATAGACCTTCACAGCATGCGGTCCTCATTCCCTCTAGACACGGTACCAGAGATGTAGAGAAGTGTTTCCCTGGGGACTAAATGTTAGTCACAAAAGCTGATGTTTGAGATTATGTGTTGAACTGGGCCAGCAATAAGTACTAAAACCTGAGTACAGATAGAAGTGGCCTTGTATTCTTTCATAACATTTTCTCCTCTTGTGACTGTGAAATGCAGGCCTTCTTAAGCATGAATCCCAGAGCAAGGGCCCCTGGAGCATGAGGCTAAGAGCAATTATGTCAATAGCTACCCTAGTCTTTACTATAAAATCCATATATTTTAAACACAAGATGGAAAATAAGACTCTATGGACAAACTCTCTCTCTCTCTTTTTTTCCATTTGATGCTTTCCTCATTCTCACACCTTCTCTCTAGCAAAAGGGAAGTGCTTTTATTATTATCCCTGCTTTTTCTTACATTTGGTGCTTTGAAAACATTTGTCCCTTTGCTTTGAAACCCTTACACCTCACCCCTTCCTGATGGATTGGCCATTAAAGACTCAAATCAGACATTACTGTTTCTGGGAAGCTTCCCTCTCTGACCAACCTGGATTAAGGTTCCTTCAGGGTACTCCTACAGCACCCTCTGAGCCTCCTTCCACCACAGAATTACAATGAGTTGTAGTGTTCTACTTACTAATAAGAAAATCTCTTCTAACTATGAGCCTGTTAAGGGCAGAAGCTGAATTTTATTTGATGTTTTTCATCCCTCCACCTAGTACATTGCCAACAGATACATCATTGATGGTTCATAATAATCTGATAAAAGAATAAACAAATAAGCAAAGGCACTTAACTCGGTCAGATTGTCACCAATATACAGATGTTATCAATTCTGTCTATATTCATCTGTTTGTTTGTCGCCAGAGAGCAAAACACAATTGTTATGGAGTAGCACCTATGCCCTGATCAAATCAAACCAAGGCCCTGGGACGTCCCTCTAGAACACACAGAAATCCTCAGACACATATCTTGTTCAAGCTCTTCATGGGCCATCAACAAATACACTCCCCTCAATATACACAGACCTCTTTTCAAATAAAAGCTTAGCTGGATGGCATCAAGTCTTGCATATACTCGACTTACTCCTTATAAGCCTCAATTTCTTCCTTTTGTCACCACATGTGTGAAAAGACAGCTGATGCTGGCATTCCACGCAGAGTTTTCAAAAAGGTCAACTAGCATTCAGATTTCTGCTGGTGAAATTCATTCCTTCTCTTTCAAAAATTTAATGAGAAAGGACAGCTTTGTGAAATAGAGGAGCAAGAACAATATTGCTTAAATAAATTGGAATTTGCACTTTGATTACCCTGCAGTTTCTGCCATACTTTGCTGGAAATGCTCCCTGCGGTGCAGGTTTTCTCTGGAGTGACATCATCTTATGAAGCCATCCTCCATATAATTATTTCCATCCACATTTGTAGAGGACATAGCAAGAACGTTCAGCAAAGAATACTTGATACATATAGAAAAATTTAAAACTGTGGAGTCACCAGAAAGCCCCATTAAAAGGCAAATGATACATATTTATGCATGCCTCTGACCCCAAAGGAGGTATTTCACATTCATATTAGAAAAAAGCTCTCTTTCAAACAATGAGACTCCGGTAACAGCAAATATCCTATGCCGTGAAATAACAAACAGCGTACACAGTTTTCGCTTTTCTTGGACTAACACTTATAAAAGGTGTAGCATAAAGGCAGTAGGCATATTTTAGTCCACATCATCAAACTTAAATCCTTGTGAAACTTAGGCTCTGTCAATGCTAATACCAAGTATTGAGATTTTAAAATTTTATTTTGTCTATCCTGGTTTCCCTTTTAATGAACTTGATTATTCATTTTAGACTATGGATTTATAAATCCATTTTAATAAAAGCAAAACACTAATACATAAAAGTATTAATTTTCTCACATATCAAAATAGCTCACTGAAAGACAGGATTTTTTTTGTTTTTTTTTTTTTATAATTTAAACAAAATTTAAAATGTGAAAGCTGTGGATGGGCTTTCCTGACAATTTGTGATTTACTCAGGCTGACTTTACCCATGGGGGAGACTGCAGCCTCCCACTGCTGTGAGTTAAAGGGCATGAGCCAGCTCTTTGTCTCTTGGAAAATAAAAGCTTCCACCATCTGCTCACTGAGGCTTTGATTCTGTTTTAAATGTAGGAAAACACACATTTAACACTGCAGTTAGCGATAAGGTTCAAACTCATTCATTCATGCATTCATTCATTCATTCAACACAACCATTCAGAGAAAGAAAGGGATATTGCAGATGAGATTAAATTCCTCACTTAATAAAACAGAAATGTAATTTTTTTCTTTATAACCACTGTTTTCAAATCAGTTCCAAAAAAATCAATCTTGCTTCCTTGTCCATTAATGTACTCTCAGCCAGATTCCATGATTTTTCAACTATTACCATTTGTGCAAAAGTCCCAGCTGATTTCACTCAGTTTAAAATTTAAGTCTACAAGCTCTATAAGTTTCTTTTGCTTTCCCTTGTCCAACATAATTTTCAGCCTTGACGACCACAACTAGCTTCTCTCTCTCCTCTCTCTCTTCTCTCCTCTGGGCTCTGGCACCTCTGGGTTGCAGTCCAGGAGGATGACTGGGACAGAGGGCAACAAGTCCTCTTATGGTGCCACTATCAGTCATCTTCAAGCTATTGCCCAAATCCCATGTTGCAGGCAAATCAATACCTTTCCTTTTGGGTGAGGGGAAAACACTGTGTCCTTCCAAAGGCCCTGCAGAGGTATTGTCGCCTATGTGGCCCATGGGCATCAGTATCACCTTTTCCCACCACCCTTCCCTGGCTCAGAACCTGCCGTAATACACTCTCAGTATCTTAATGCTGTGGTCTCCTCACCGAGCAGGCTGACCACCTGCCTTTGCAGTTTTCCCTGATGTCCCCCAACTCCCAGGGACACACATCAGATTCTCTCAAGCATGAGCTTCAATGACGTCTATTTCAGCTGCTCGAGGATTTTATTTTCATACACACACACACATATATATATATATGTACATTCTTAGATGCAGTTTTACTCTGGATGATAACATATTTAATAAAATCTCAAATGTGAAATGGGGTCAACACTGCATATCTATATAAGCAATAGGGCCTGGCCTGTATTGTATTGCATACCCATCTAAACCAAAGGGCAAATACCCACCTACCTCCCCCCAATTTATGTTGTGGAGAAATTGCCATTACAGCCAGATTTGTCTAGATGTGAGACACTCTTGGGGCTGAGCTTTCAGGGTTTATAGTGTGCTTTCATTTTCACGTGGCACCAAAGACATTAATCAAGTTGACCTTCTACGATAATGCTGTCAAGAGCTGTCAGATACATATATTTTCACTTTTCTCGCATTTCTCGTTTCCTCGCTTGAAATTTGTAACAGTAAGTGGTAGCAACTGGTTCCAATTCTCAAAATTGGAAACTAAGTTCTGACCTCACTCATAGGAGAATGAAATATCTCTTTTAAAATATTTTACATTTTCTGTTGTATCTAAAGGGTGACTTGCCCAACTCTGTAAGGTCACTTTGCCCTCATGGTGATGTTTTCTACTCACTAGCATTAAGCCAAAGAGAAACTTGTCACCCTTTAGAGGTCACTGTCAGAAATCAGAAATGCTGACTGTCATGGAAAACTCTATTGCTGGGATTTGGGTAATGGGTTATCCTAGTCATGAAATAAAACTCTGTTTGCCAGAAAAGAAACCATTACATTAAATGAGACTGCCCTGCTCAATACTTTAAGTACAGAGGAACATTAGGCTATTGAGGTTAAAGATGTATGTTTTATACCATCACAAGAATAAGAGCCCTTACTGGCTTGTTTGAACAGAAGGGGTTTTAAATAAGTCAGTCACACCTTCAGCCTTCATGAATCTTAGGCTTCGTCTGCACATGTTTAAAGAAACTTAACACCTCTTTAATTATACATTGTAAATCAAATTGACCAGAAGGCAAGTAAGACATAGATTGTGGGTTAGTGTTTTTCAAATTTGGTTTAAATCATTACATTTTCTTCATTTTTTCAATGGGTATTACAGCCACACTCATAATCCATCCTTAGATCTCACTAAATAGGCCTCTTCACTATTAATGCAAAAATATTCAAATGTTGAGCTTTTAAAATATTTCCTGTGAAGTTATAAATGTTAATCTACAACTTTCAGAAAATCTCATACATTTCCAAAGTAAATTTTAACTTGCCACCATAAAAAAGAAAACAAAACTTTTACCGTTACCATTTTAGAAATGAAGGTAGAAGAATTTATCATAAACCTAGTATTAGCTAAACACTTGTAGTTATGCACGTGTACAGAAATATATCCTTCTCAAATAATAGAGCATAATTTTACATAAAAATACCTCTGTGGCTGATTCTTTAAGATTCATTGATTACTCAATGAATGTTTCCAGCAAGTTCACCTGAAAATGCTGGTAGAGTCACTTAACAAAGGAGACACAGGGCAGAGAAACAGCTGAGTTGCTCACCATGAGGGAGAATTGGACCTGGCCCAGGGTCAGAATCACTTCCAAACTATACAAATTCTGGTCATTTTCCTCGGTTCCAAAAATACTGTCAACCCTCCATACTTTTTTCACTTTTTAAAATGACAATTTCACTTTTATTCTCTTTATATTTAGCTTCAACTTTTGTTTAACTGGTCAATGAACTAAAGGAAAAACAAAAAGATTTCACATGGTTGATAATACATTCTATATGCTAGAAATAAAACAAAGGTATATTATGGTTATGATGGTAAAGGCTAATTCAAAAATGTATTGATTATCCTTTCTGTGCATAGTTATATTAAACTGCAATTTGATTCCAGTCCAGCCATACCTAAATTCCAGATACATTATGCTGGCATATCAATGAATAGGTCAAAAAAACTGAATAAAGTTTGATTTTTAGTATAAGAAGAGCTTATAAGATACGTAGAGATTTCAAATTAAAGTATAAACAATTCATAAAGGTGTTAGTGATTCTACTTTGTTTATCTTAATCTTCAGCTCTGGAATTCATGCAGTGAAATTACTAATTGAGATGATGACATATTACCTTATCATGTTGTTCAATGTGGGGCATCCATTAATTTGCTGTGGCACCAGTGTTCTGTTGTTATGCTGCTGAAATGATTTTTTTTTTCCTGAAATAGCATCCCTATTTCTGGCAAGCCCACTTTTAAAGCAGAGTCCAGTGACTAATGAGTGTTAATACCTTGTGTAGAGACAATAAAATAACCTCTGAAATGGGATTGTAGGTAAGGTAAAACTGTTTTACGTGTCTAGATACTGCCTCCTTGATAAGGAAACCAACACTAAGAAATCATAGAAATGTGCCTCCCTGAGAAGTGTTTCTTGTGTGTGCAAGATTAGGCAATTCTCTATTGATTAATTTCTTTAGTAAAATAAAGTTACTAATTTTGAAATGCCATAAACAATACCCTTTTTCATTTAATCATTTATTTATTAATTCATTAGGCATTTATTCTGTGCCTACTGAGCACCAGTCCATATACAGCATTAAATATTAGGAGTTTATTTCAATCTATAGCTATACCAATGTATCTGAAAGAGACCGTTACCAACAGAGAGGAAGACCAGAAGATTCATCTAATATTTGATGCATTTTATCAGGCTTCAGGAGCACAGCAGGAAACCAAGGTATTTGGTGACTGACTGCATGTATAATGAACAGGGCAGCAAGGTTAAAAAGACAGCCACACAGCTACAATGAATTCAGCAAACTACATCTCACTAACATATTTGGTTTAAAAAATTTTTTTTTTATGAATTCTGAGCTACCTTGAATCACTACCAGGCTCCTTCTAATTACTAACAATGACAAGTCTGCCCTCTCAGTTGAAGCTGGATGCCCCAGGCATCTTTGCAGCAAAACCAACAAATGATTGGAATACTGTGATTTAAACTCAAAACCAAAGCACAGTTGGAGATTTTTTACAAGGCTGCTGTCTTATATCTAGGGTTTGTGAGATCATAGAGGATGCAGAAGGACAACACAAGGTCAAATCTACATCTCATGCACAAAAAACAAACTGGTTCCCTAATCCATTTGCCATAGCTCACAATCTAGAGAACAATACAGGATGAATAGTAGGGTCGCTTGCACAAAGACCACGCTAGTGACCTCCCGTGCCCTGCTATGAATAATGGCCATTATTGGGGGAGGCAGTGGCGGCAGCAGCAATATACTACTGTCTGTCCCCTGAGCCAAACGGGGGAAAGTGCCGAGAGAGCAGCCCTGCAGATATATGGTACGCTAATTATTTTTGTGATATAATTCTTGGGGGCATCTATTTATTTTAAGAGCTATAAGAGTCCTCCATGAATAAAGAGGCAACTTGTCATCAACCATCTGTGACGTAGTCTTTCTTTGTTGTTGTTTTTTCAAAATTGATAAATTGGTATCCATCCTGGTCCTACAGGATCAGAAAAAAAGATTCATCAACATGCAGCTTCTTGAAGGAGGGTTCCCTTCCACTCTGGGTGATAACACACATGGCAGGCTACGACTCCATGTGAAGGTCTGGGAATCATTGCAGCCCAGTATTTTTAAGTTGTTCATTATTCTTTATATTTAACCCTGAGGGACTCTCTTTAACAAGTTCATGGGGTGACCACAATCAAAGGGCCAGAGGTTTATTCTCTTGCATGGTGTAGTATTTGTAGAGTTGATACAGGTGAGGTTTTTTCTGAGGAGGCAAGGGTGGGACAAGAGGAAGTAGAATGTGTTTTGGTTTTGTGTTTTTCATTCCACACTGAGCCCTTGGAAGGTAAAATATCATTGTAATTATTCTTTCTCTTTTTTAAACCCACAGAGTGAAAAAATATTATAGCATACCTGTATTGAATTCCATCTGCTTGTCATTCAAACATTTACAATAACATGACTAAAATAAAATATCAACATGACCTAAATATACTTAAGTTAATCAATATAAATGAACAACATTTTGTGATGTGCTCTGCTCTGTCAACTACGTAGTCATGTTGACAGTCACAAGAAATATTAGAGGGTGGATACTCAACTACTTTAGTAATTGATGTGGTTCGAACAGCTCTGATGTGTGTCCGTTCCTTTTTCTGCCTCACCACGGGACTCTAGTGTAGCTTTTTTTCAAGGCTGTGACATTCAGTCCTAATGGCAATGCCTGCTCACAGGTAAGTAGTTGTTAGGAACACTAAAAAAGTAGAAATAGCAAAACTATGAGTTTTCTCTACATCGTGAAAGAAGGCTTTTAGCTTATCCTACATGAATCTCTTTACACAGTCTGCACTATCATTCCAACCCAGGCTTCAATTATTTATCTAAAATACTGGCATTTCAAGTTATATTTTACAAAAACCCAGGACTTCACAAGGCCTGTACTTGGAAGTCTGGATAGTATATCGAGAACATAGTAGATTTATATCTATTAGACCAACTCTAAACTCTGGCTCCTGTCATCAAACAACAATTCAGATTCTGGACCAGAAAAAAACAAAAAATGGAGAAGGCTTCCAAAGCCTAAAATGATTTTAAAACGACAAGAAATGTAATAGAGAAGTATCTGTATGTGATTTAAGAAAAACTTGACCTTGAAAGAATTGCAAAATAGAATTTTGTCTTTAGAATATTCCCCCACCTGCACACACATACTTCCCTTGCTATGCATACTCCAATGTCAACCACTCAGTTTGCATTTAAAAGTGAGTGACATCAGCTATAAAGATGGGGATGGGGTGGGTGTTCAGGCAAATATGCCTACTCGGCAAAGCTTAAACTGTAGCATGCAATAACAACATGCCTCATGAATACTCCATGGCATCCAGCTCATTGGCATCCAGCTACTACTAGGACTCCTGTCTCATGGGAAACTTATCTCACATGTGCACATGCTCTCAGGATGCTGAGGTATGCTGTTAACATGTGACTAAATTGCAACTTCATTACATTAAGTTAGTCTATAAAAACAGATGATGAGCATGATTAGGTATTAATCTGTTAGGTATTGCAGAAGATTTAGAAAAACAAATTTCATGGTCCCTGTGGTTGAGTATTTTCTATTTGAGGAATTAAATGCATGCAAAATGTTAAATAAAATAAAGGTCAAATATTGGTCTATATCACAACGCAAAAGATACCACACAGGTATATATAATAAATGGGTACCAAGCAATGGCTTTGGTTATAGGTTTCATGTCTCTCTCTTGTCTGGGAGGTGTGCCACTAGTAATAATTTATATATAGTAAAGGATATGAGTTTGTGGATTATTTCTGTTTTACCAATTATGATGATTCAAGGTAATCTTTATAAGGATGCCACTCTGTTTATTTACTTTCTAATGTGATGACTTAAGGAGAAGGGAAAGAGAAAGCCCCAGGTGTTCACATAAACTTGGCCACCATTCTTACTGCTGTATTTGAAATTGCGCCAACTTTGCCTACTACTCTCTAGCCCTTGCTTTGTTTCTTCCAATGGTATTTAAATCTTTCTAACATCAATATAATTTCTTTATCTATTAAGTTTATTTCTAATTGCCTTTCTCTACCTGCTAAAATGGAAGTACCAAAAAGCCAGGAACTTTATTTATATTGTTTAGTAATGTATCTCAAACACCTAGAAGAGCATGTGGCACATAGTAAACATTCAGTAAGTAGGTGCTGTTGTTATTGTTGATACTGCACACATAGAGGAATGTTTACTGGCATGAAAGTCTCTGGAATCTTTTCTATCCATTAAAAGATGGAGAACCACTAGTATAGGCAATAGAGCTATAAACTCACAGTACTGCAGAAATATTTTGTTCTACCAAAATGGTTGAATTTGAAATGAGCCATACACTTCCTAAGAGCAGTCTAATATACAAAGTTTAATTTTAACATAATTGAAAATATATATTCCTCACTTATTCTCTGTCACACTCTGATATGATCACATTCTGAAATGGTCTCATTTATTCATTGTCTGTTTGTCTTTCCCATGAAATACAGGCTTCAGGAGGGTAGGCAGCTTCTCTGCCTCATTCACTGCTCTATCCCCATCCTCACAGTAGGCCCTCCTGCAATGCAAGCACACCCCCTTCCTTGTGGCAAGAACGCTTTCTCCTCCAGTCTTCACATCTAACAACCTCCAAAATATCTGGAAGCAAAGTTATTAGGTTTCTAATCATTCCTCAGATTTTAACTTTAAAAAAAATGAGATTCATAAAATAGGACAGTTATCCTTGTCTTTTCCCATTTCTGCTTTTCTTTTAAAAGGCTTATTGAGACACTATCATCAAAGTATTCATTGACTAAAATCAGTGGGATGTCCCAACATAAAACGGTAAAAACAAGGACAGAAAACAGGTGGGAAAAAGAATGGCAGCTGATGGGAATGAAGCCTAGACTGAAATACAGACGCTGCTGAGGGAGGATGTGTGGAGAGACTGCACCAAGAAGAGAACTAATGATTGACAAATTCTGAGCAACAGAAGAATCACAAGTGAAAGGGGGAAAGCAGGTCTTGTTGATGACATGTGAAGAGTAGGAAGAAAGGAGCTGAGCTGAACATATTTTTTAATGAAATGTTAAGTAGATCACCAAGAGAGGTGGATAATGACTGTGAGGAAAAGTTGGCCACGGTGTGTAAAAAAAGAGAAAGAAAAATTAAGTGACACTTGGTAAATCACAGGAGGACATGAAACCGGAGAGAACTTCCAGAAAGAATGGTCAAACCCTTGTAATACTCCAGCGCCTTTTAGTAATCGAGTTGGGCAGTTCATTAAAATTATGTGTGAAAAGACAGGTACATTAGAAAAAAAGGCCAGGAAGCCAAGAAATAACTAGAGCAAAATAATTACTATTTCTATAGTTGGAAAAAATCAGGAATAATACAAAGTGTTCAAGGAGATGCATTTAAGAAATGGCCCCGGAAAACAATGAATGGATCCTAGGGAAATAACAGGAGGAATAAAACTGGCCACAGGAGGGATGAGTCATGCCAAGAAAGAGGAATCTTTAAAACCGGATGTGTCTGTATAAAGTAGCTCAGCTACCAGTGAGGGAATTTAAGAAGATATTGAAGAGCAATATGAATAATTGGAAGGACAAGATTTTTAGCTCCTCTCTGTGTATGGGCAGACTAAATATAGAATTAACATATAACCAAATGAGGTAGCTGCTTGCATCTCGTTTGCATGCAATACATGAAATGGTAACATTAGTTCTCTGGATACACATGAAAGGGGATGGAACTAACATGTACATAGTGCCTATTTTGTGCTGGATACTATGCTTGATATTTTAACATACATGAGCACATTTGCTTCTCACAACAAAGCTACCACATGAAAGTCATTATCACAGCTTTTAGTTGAAGGAAACCGAGATCACATAGCTCTTAAATAGTGGAGTTCAGGATTTAAATCTAAGATTGGATGACTCCAAAGCCAGAAACCACCAAGATGCTTCCTATATTAAAGGCAGTTGATGATAAAATATCAGAATATTAAAGAGAAAAATCACTAAAGCAGATGAATGTTGTGTCTGACATGCATATTCACAATCAGATTCAGAGGGCAAACTTGGATAATTTGATTTATCCTCCTTAGACTTCAGTCTTGCTAAGGTCTGCTATTTTGTGATACCAACATCTATTTAAAACAAAATAATCTTGTTTAATCAATGGTACAAACTGAGCAAAAAACCATCTTTGGCTCCCCTTACCATGTTTTACTAGGCATGACAAAATTCCTCAAACTTTCCTCTTAGGGCTGGAGTAAGGGTGGGTGAGCTCCAGGATTTAGCCATGCAATCATTCATTTTCTTATTAGCAACCATTTATTGAGTGCTTAATATATATATGAACCAGGCACTTGGTTTAAATAAGCACACTGATACAGTCCTGTCCATACAGAATGTACAACCTATTACTTCATAAAAACCAATAACTATAGGTGAGTGCAGTAGATACTATAGAGGGAAAACCAAGGTCTTATGGGAACACATTAAAGTGATACCTCATTTTGATACAGTACTTCAGGGAAAGTACCATGACACAGTACTTCTGTATCAAGAGGAAGAAGAGAAGAGAGCCATAAGCTTTCTGAGCAGAAAGAAGAGCCTTCTCAAATTGATTAAAAAACAAACAAACAAACAAACAAAAAACAGAGGGAAGAAAAGGGCACTCACCAAACGACTCACAGTTCTTGGACAATGACCAAACATCAGGCCAATAAAGTAGAATAAATTTGTTTTTTTTTTTGGTCCCCATGCAAATGACTTGGCCATTCTATGACTTGGGCTGCCCTTGGTCAACATATGCCCCAAGCTACCTCTGGCCATCAGAGCCTTTTGCTATGATCTTTTCTGTATATCCTCTGGCATTCTCAAGACAATTCCAGCGAAATTGAAGTTTACATGTAAAATCAGACTGCACAGAGAAAATCACCTGCTGTCAGAATTACTCTAGAAAATCACTTAGAATGTCTCTATTTTAGATATCTCAAGGTCTAATACAGTCAGTTTTTTCACCAGCAGTGGAAGAGATAATTATTTATATTCAAGACAGATAACTGGCTTAGAAGATTTGGGCCAAAACCATATTATGGGGTGAACAGATCCCCTTCCTTCAAAGATATTAAATTTTGAGAAGTATCTACAGCAAATGAGGTGTCTACACGACAAGAGGCGGAGGGAATGGCAGATTCAAGTTCTTTTTGGCATACTTACTCTTTACTGTTGTAAATTTTTGACTGAATGGTGAATACATGGCTCCTGCCTGGAAGCAAGCAGGATGCTCCCTTGTCTACCTGGGGCCCAATGCATTGTAGAAAGTTAAACTACGACAAGTGACCCAGATGGAGGGAAGATCTAGATAAAATAAATAGTATTACCTTGACATTAAAAGGGAGATTTATCTGGGTCTGTAAGAATTGTCAATGTCATCAAGTCACCTATCTAGGCAGCTATGACATGGACACAAAATCACCCCAACTCACACTTGCCATTAGTATACTGGCCAGTTTACCCTGCCTCTCTGCTTTGAGAATCGGAATGTGTTCAACATCACATGACTTTTACTCCAGCACCATGATTATAAGGAATATTTGACAACAGACCTTCAAACATTTAGGACGTATCTACTGTGTGCTTATTGTGACATGTGTGGGAAGTGGGAGTAAATATTAATGAAACACATTTCCTTTATCCTCCATTCTAGCGGAAGAGCAAGCAATACACAGGAAATTAGAACACGATCAGTGCAAGTTTGGGCTCTACAGAAACACACAGGAGTGGGTCTTACCTTGAGTCAGGCTCAGAAGAGGGAGGCAATTCTTTCAAAATGCAGGGAGCTGCATGAGTCTGTAGCATGAGTAGTAGGGGATTTTTTGTTTGACAAGTGTTGATGATGAAGTGAATAGAAGATGCCTGTGTGCCCCGAATACAAACTATATTTTCAGGAAGAATAAAATGTAGATATGAGCCACAAAGAAGAGTCTGCACCTCTGATGTGAATCTGCAGAGCAGTTGAAAGCTCAATCCTGCCTAAAAGAAAAAGAAAACAGAAAAATTGACAGCCCTCAATGGCATTTCAGCCCCTTGCTGGAGTGATGTTTACGTGAAATATCAAATACTTTGAAAACCTTATAGGAAATAGTATGCTAAATGTGTCTGCAAATCACTGGCAATATCATAAGCGTACGTTTACATGCAACTTTTAAACAAGATCTTCCAAACACGCATGGACACGTTTGGACTACTGACAACATAATATCAGCAAAAGGTTGAGCAGCACTCTTTGTTCAGTTAAGTAACTAGTGATTGATCAGTAATTTTGTCATAGAGGCACACGTTATTCAGAGGAAAACAAAAACAGCACTGGAATTGTTGGGAATTTTCAATAATTGAAGAAAATACTAAAAACAGCGTGTATTTTTCAGTCAGCTCAAAAACATCTCTTGACCACTAAAGCATATAAATGGGATATAATACCCAGGAAAACAGGGCTGAGAATATAGATTTTCTCCATAGTTCCCTTTAGTAGGTTTAATTGTATTTAGTAACTCAGTGTATCATTCAGTAGATATACTATTAGTTGGACTATCTTTTTATTTAAGCTTCTTGCTTGCTAATTGTGATCCATGCCAAATTTCTCGGAAGTGATTTTTTTATTTTAGATTCAGGGGAACCATGTATAGGTTTGTTACATGGATATGCTGCATAATGGAGAGGTTTGGGCTTCCAGTATTGGATTACTGCTTTCACTTCAATACCATCGTCACCAAGAAGGCAAATGTGTGTATCAAGCCCTAGTAAACAACTATGTCTATCCCCAGTATGAGAAGCACAAAAAGAGGAAAGAAATAGTGCAAAGAAATAGAGCACAAACGGTAGTAATTTCATTTTCTATACTTCACATTATTGAATCACTTCAGAAGATGTGCCTCCATAAAAGCCATATCAGAATCATAGGCCCGCCTGCGGCAAAAATACCAATCCATATTCAAACTTCCCATAGTCACATACAACTTGAAAAATATTGAATGTGCGATTGTCCTCATCATTTCACCAAGTCATTTAAAGACAAAACAATTGTCAAGTGCTGCCCCAAATGATATTGTTTAAACACCCACCAGCAACATCTATTAATATATTTTTTGCCTTTCAGATTTCTAAATGTTTGTTTCAAAATAGTAGGAGAGAATAACTACTCCCATTGTATTCAGCAGAAAGTTTTATTCAATGGGAAGCAATAAAATATAATGAAACAAAGCACCTATGATTCAGAATGAGAAAGACCTGCTTTTGAATCTTGGCTTTGCCATTTACTAATTGTATGACCTTGGGAAAATTGTTTAACATCTCTGAACCCCAGCTCCCTGAGTCCTAAAATCGAGGTATTAGTAGCTACCTAATTAGGTAGTTGTATTAATAAAGACATCACATGTAAAACATACTGTACTGCCTGGCTCACTTTAGAGACTCGGTAACAGCTACTATCATGATTACGTTATTAATACTAAAATGGCTTTTATTGACTTCTGATTTCATTGTTAGTGCTTTTCTTTTCTTTCCTTTTTTTTTTTTTTTTTTTTTTTTGAGACGGAGTCTCGCTCTGTCGCCCAGGCTGGAGCTCAGTGGCCGGATCTCAGCTCACTGCAAGCTCCGCCTCCCAGGTTTATGCCATTCTCCTGCCTCAGCCTCCTGAGTAGCTGGGACTACAGGCGCCGCCACCTCGCCCGGCTCGTTTTTTGTATTTTTTTAGTAGAGACTAGAGACGGGGTTTCACCGTGTTAGCCAGGATGGTCTTGATCTCCTGACCTCGTGATCCGCCCGTCTCGGCCTCCCAAAGTGCTGGGATTACAGGCTTGAACCACCGCGCCCGGCCGTTAGTACTTTTCTAAATGTGCCCTTCAGGAGAAAGAGTTCGGGTTTTGGACTACTAAAACCTGTGTTTGAATCCTGAATGTTCTGTGGAATGCAGAAAAGGCCACTTAACCTCTGAACCAGAGCTGCTTCCAATGAAAAATTTGAGTATTAATGCCTACACTGCCAGATTATTACAAAGATTGAATGAAGTCATCTTCAGGACACAGAGTAGACACTCAGTGCCTAATAACTTCTAGTATTAATATTATTGCAATAACAGTAGTTGAAAAACAAGGAATCATCTGATTTACCTATCTTGGAGCAAAATAATACCATCTTTACAGGGATGGAAAACAGGGTTGTCTTCAGTTGCCAACCATGCTGGTTAGTGACACCATAGCATGTTCTGTGAGAAGGACTACAGTATTTAGTGAAGCCAGGTATGCATGCAATGTTGACGAATACAGAAATTAGGATGCCTAATACGTAACCATTATTATATTTAAATATCCTGAGATATCTGCACAAAGCCACTTGCAAATGTAAAATAGTCTACCAATACTATATTTTACAAACTGGGAGTATAAAGCAACTGTCTTATTTTCATGAGTAAGGCATTGGAAAAAAACAGTAGTATTACGTGGGAAAGCAGGAAAACAAAAAAGGACCAAATCCTTTCACTCTATTTTTCTACAAAGCAATTCTTTGGCAAAGCATTGTCCCAATTTGTCATCATCCAAACATTCTAAGTTAACTTGCTTCCATTCATTCAAACCAGTGGTAGTGACTATTATAAATGAAGTGAAGGATAGAGACCTTAAGATAACAAAGGTTTCTCAAGGGTGATTCTAAAATGTCCCTGTATGTTACAAATAATTGCTTTAACACAAGATGTATAAAAATTAAGAGGAACATTCCATTTAAGAACCAATTACTTAGAAACCAAAGGAACAGGCCCAAGAAAATTTGCTTTAATCAACTGGTTTTATTTCCTAGAACTCAAATATTCTACGGTTGGTTCTCAGATCTAAACTTCCGAAGCTGCAGTCAACAATTTTTCATCAGAGCCCAAGGGAGAAGGGAAGGGGTGAAACAGACAATATATAGAGAAAGGCATATAGACCATTAGGAAGAGGGTGGGAGGAGACACATCTTCCTCTGTTTTATCAGTGGGCTACATACTAGACCTGTTGATGGGATCAGGTGATGGTACCTGAGTGGAAAATGACACTGAGGAACAGCAAAGCCTTACTACAAGTCATAAAACCTCAAACAAAGGGAACCTTCTAGTTTATCTCAAAAATGGAATAGCAATGGGAAAGCTAGGGCCAGTGTGGAGGCACACCTAGGAGTAGTTCTTAAAAATTTTTTGGAACTTCCTTTTATTAAAAAGATTTTCTAAAATAAGTATCTTTACGCCTGAGTGATATATATGACCGTAGGGTGGCCTTGAGGCTGTGGGGAGAGAAAGCGGCAGCCAAGGATCTTCCCAGAGTATCCCATCAGTGGCCCCAGAGATCTAAATGGGGACAGGTATTTCTCAAGGTCCCCACCCAGGATACTGGTCAAAGTCAAGTTTTCAGATCTCACAAACAACTTGGAAGCCCATGAAAAACGGCAACTCCCAGAACCTCTTGGGTCAGCAAAAGGATTTGTGGGGGCGGAGGAGGGCATTCCCCACATGCTGCCCCACTTTTCCCTGAATGTCGGAAGCTGGGCGGTATGGCAGGCGTGGACGGGAGCTCAGGAAGATGTCACTCTCCTGCCCGTTTATTACCACAGCTTGAAGACTGACCCTCCCAGGCCCTGAAAGTGCCCCCTGTTCTTCATCTTTCAGGCCTTTCGCTCCTACCCACATTCCTAAGCAGAGGTCCATAATGCCTGGGGGAGCAGGAGGGGTAGGGAGGGGTGTCTAGAGGTGAAAACAGCCTGCCTGAGCCCCAAGTCGGAAACGGATCCAGGCAACGGGGGTGGGTGGGGGGTTGTTGAGCGGGGAGAAGAGGGAGAGGAAAGCGGGGATGGTGGCCTCACTTTATCCCAGGGAGGGAACTGAGGCCCTGACTCAGATCACAGAGGCGTGGGGACACAGAGGTGAGAGTCAGGTGATCTGCCATCCAGGGGCCGGGCAGGGCAAGGGAGTGTAGGTTGGAGGAGGACGGGCTGGGGAGGGGAAAAGGCAGTCCCAGTTTGCAGGCCATGGCCAGATTCCCCAAGAACGGCCGGGCAGCAGCAGGAATGGGGCAGGGGCTCTTCTGGAAACGCTGGTAACTACAGACTGTCGCGATCTCCACCGCCCGGTGCCTCGGCATGCCACTCCTGGGAGGCCTCCTCTTCCGCAACTTCTTCCTCCCGGAGTTCCTCCTCCTCTGGCTGAGGCGGCTCGCAGGCCAGGCCGGGCTCGCTAGGGGCGCTGCCGTTCTCCACCGCCACGAGGAGCGGACTCTCCTCGTCGAAGGCCGCCGCCGCCGCCGCCGCCACCGCCTCTGCCTCCGCCTCCGCCTCTACCTCTGCCTCCTCCTTCTCCTTCTTCTCCTCCTCTTGGTCGGGGGCTGCCTCCTTGGGTCGTTTGGGGGCGTCCTCCGGCGGGTCCCCCGCGCTCCTCTTCAGCGGCCCCTTCTCCTCCTTCTCCTCAGCGGGCTTGTCGTCGTGCGGCTTCCCCAGGTCGTCGCCGCCGCCGTCAGCGTGAGTCGGCTTGTCCGCGTCGCCCTCCGCGGCCTCAGGCTCCGGCCGGGGCCCGTCTCCGCCGCCCTTCTCCGAGGCTAATGGGCAGTCGGCGGGCTGGACTGTGGGGTTGTTCTCGATCTCCCACAGCCCCTCGCTGAAGCCGCGCCTCTTGTTGGGCTTGCCGAACTTCTCCTTGCACTCCTTGTACGGGAACAGGCGTTTGGGACTCAGGAAGGCCGTCTCGTGGGTCCCGAAGAAAAACACCTGGTAGCGGTTGGGCTGGGTCATGTGCTCTATCCGCGCCGGCCAGTGGGCATAGCCCTTTAACTTGGCAAACACCAGGTCCCCGCTCTTGTACATGGGCATGCCGTAGGCCGACATAGCTGGTTCTGCGGACCCGCCCTGGGCCACACCGGAAGTAGACGCCGGGGTCTGCGCGCGCGCAGTAAGGGCGGCTGCTGGGCGGGAGTTGTTGAGCGACCTGCTCGAGGGACCCGGCGCCACCTAATGGGCGGGCAACGCTCGCGGCCCGGAGAAGATTCCACTGCGAAGAGTGCATTATCTCCCGAACACGCGAAGCCGGTTGGACCCACCCTCGGACGCCATGATGTCTAGAATGCTGGAGGAAATAGCTGGGATGGCCGGGTGGCGGTTGTGCTTGTGGTGGCCTTGTGCTGCTAATCAATCTCTAGGGCACCTGGGCCAGATGGTTGCATAGTTTAAATAAATAGTACCACAGCGGCCTAGAAAGGGGGCAATGTGACAAGAAAACACAGTGACACAATTAGTACATATTTCCATGAAACTAGTAACAGCCCAGGGCAAGCATGCAGTGTCCCTGTGGGCCCTGATCTGCTCACTATAGGAAACTGTACACCTGCGTTAGGAACAGCCAAAGAGCTGACTGTGTCAGTGGTTTCCACCCTTTTCTGATTTTCTCCGGAACTAGCACTGGAGCCTGCAGTGACGCTCAAGAACTAGGTGAAAGTCTGGTAAAGGGTTAGAGTCAGCAGCGTGGTTAGGATGTCTAAAGTCCACATTACTGGGTAACAAATGTGTCAAACATTATTATATCTTTAGGGTCACAAAAAGTGTTTAGGACCACCACCACCACGGCAAACAGACATCTAAATATTTCCTACTTTCTATAGAAATGTTCACCTTGGATGCCAGACACGAACTTTAAACTTTGTTGGTGATTGTACCGTATTGTGAAAGATAAGGCTATATGGTTGTAACTTTGAGATCATGGCACATGTTTTCAGTATCTTTCTAGAAGAGACGAAAATTGGGTTCATTATGCATAAGAATTAGGTAGAAATCTGCTCATATGGAACAAGCTATTGGTAACTAGAACTTCCTGTGAGCTACAGACTAAAAAAGTATAATCTCAGCTGAGAAACTATTTTAAAAAGAGAATTTTCTTCAGCTATAAGTCTCTTCTAATCATATGAATGAAAGTGTCGGTGTAACTGCAGGTGTTTACACAACTTTCTTTTTTTTTATTTTTATTTTTTATTATTATTTTTTATTATACTTTAAGTTCTAGGGTACATGTGCATAACGTGCAGGTTTGTTACATATGTATACTTGTGCCATGTTGGTGTGCTGCACCCATCAACCCATCAGCACCCATCAATTCGTCATTTATATCAGGTATAACTCCCAATGCAATCCCTCCCCCCTCCCCATGATAGGCCCCGATGTGTGATGTTCCCCTTCCCGAGTCCAAGTGATGTCATTGTTCAGTTCCCACGTATGAGTGAGAACATGCGGTGTTTGGTTCTCTGTTCTCGTGACAGTTAGCTAAGAATGATGGTTTCCAGCTGCATCCATGTCCCTACAAAGGATGCAAACTCATCCTTTTTTATGGCTGCATAATATTCCATGGTGTATATGTGCCACATTTTCTTAATCCAGTCTGTCACAGATGGACATTTGGGTTGATTCCAAGTCTTTGCTATTGTGAATAGTGCCACAATAAACATACGTGTGCATGTGTCTTTGT
>NW_016827765.1:131411-157666 GCF_001698545.2 Rhinopithecus bieti
ACTGGTGTGCCCGCTTGCTTAAAGCGCAGGATTGGGGTGGGAATTACCCGATTTTCCAGGTGTTGTGTGACTCAGTTCGCCTGGCTAGGAAACGGGATTCCCTTCCCCCTTGCGGTTCCCAGGTGAGGCAATGCCTCTCCCTGCTTCAGCTCTCACTGGGCTGCAGCAGCTGACCAGCACCAATTGTCTGGCACTCCCCAGTGAGATGACCCCAGTACCTCAGTTGAAAATGCAGAAATCACCGGTCTTCTGTGTTGCTCGCGCCGGGAGTTGGAGACTGGAGCTGTTCCTATTCGGCCATCTTGCTCTGCCTACACAAGTTTCTACATCTTTTTTGGATCCTGCTTGCTGGCTGTGAGGAAGCACTCTGAAACCTACCCAAATTTATCATACCTGTACTCTTGAGTATTATAACTAGACAAATGTTCCTTCCCAGTGTAACCAACAGACTAGACGAGAATTAGAGCCCTTAACCCATTTCAGTACCACTCAAATTTGTTTCCCATTTGCTGGGTTGTAACAACCATTTGAACTCTGAATGGTTGACAGACATGCTCTAGGCAAAAGGAGATACCCCCTCCCTAACAAGGTGAAATGAACATGAAGCCCTTTGATAATTCTAAAATTCTGAACAAGTTCTTTCAGCTCTTCTGTCAAGCCATTTTCTTAGAATGCCTATCTGCCCTGCTCATATCTACCACACCTTTATTAAATAAGTAACATCAACAATGCATCAACACTTCATTTACAAATAAACATCCTGCTACAAAGATGAATCTGACAAGTTCCTTCTTCTGAATTTTACAGAGAAAGTGCTAGAAAACTAGAAATGTTTAGTGGCCATAGAAGAAAATAGGAAATGATAGGCAGCTATGGAGCCCATAATAGAAAGGAACTTGGAATTTCTGTAAGCGGAGATATTGCTATATGTGGCCATTTTTTTTTCAGCTAAGTATGCTGTACCAATGCACATATCATGTATGAAGGTTGCCGAAGCAGGAAAAAATCTAGCTAGATAGCATGTCTAGGAGAGGTATTTGGTTGTACAATCAGCTCAATCTGAAGGCAGGACCAGTTCTAAAAGCCAGCTGCTGAAGCTGAAGGTGGCAAAGATGCCTCACTAGAAAAAGCTAACATCAATAATTGGGTGGTTGAACTACAGCAGGTGAACAAGTAGGGTGTGAAGGCAGGACTGGGGATGTAAGGGTTACAGCAATAACCAACACCTATGGAAAACTGAGAGAAAAAGTATAGCAGGAAGCAAAGGCAAAAAGATCTAGTAGAGAAAGATCTAGGTCTGCAAAGAGCAGTACAGATTCTATTAAGCAAAGAAGTGTTGTTCCCCAAGTAGATCTTGTGCCTCCACCCTTGCCCACTAATACAGTGTGATGCTGAAAGGCTGGCACAAAAGATGTTTACTTTTGAGGAGCTTAAAATCTCATTTAAGAGATGAAGCCCGGGAGAGTTCATTACAGAACAATACAAGCTGGCCTTCAAATGCTAAATTGTGTGTTCTTAGATACTGAAAAAATTCCAGGAGAAATCAATGGGAGTGTAGTTACTAGGGCAGGCCTATGGAAGGGGTAGTAGGAGATAGAATAAAAACAATTCTAGCATTTCTCACTTGTTTGCCAGCTTTGTAAGGCCAGGGGTTAATATAATCTTTGTGAACCTCTGCTACATGAT
Organism: Rhinopithecus bieti; assembly: GCF_001698545.2. Classification (NCBI taxonomy): domain Eukaryota; kingdom Metazoa; phylum Chordata; class Mammalia; order Primates; family Cercopithecidae; genus Rhinopithecus; species Rhinopithecus bieti. The sequence continues at coordinate 133,098 of NW_016827765.1, forward strand.
TTCAAGATATTTAAAGTAATACTCAGAATTTCTTTCAGGATTATTACAAATATTAATGGGATTATGGACATGAAAGCCCAGACGATGGCTATGAAGGTCTATGATGTGCCAATAAGTGTGAAGTTGACTTTTTTTTATGGATTAGACTATTATTATCATTAGGTTATATGAGGAAAAAGATATATCCAAAGTAGTAGAGAGTCGTGAATAAGGGCACCGAAGAAAAGTCCCCACCGGCTGAATTACATACTATATACAGAATTATATATCCAGCACATCTTCTTCTGTGTGAAACTGACCTAAAAGTTTTTGTTACTTGGAAATATGATCTTGTAAAATAGTGTTCTCTAATTACATTTATCACCTGATGGTAGCTTATTCTACCATTAGAAAAGGGAAAATGGGAGGAAGGTTGAGAAGAAGCAACCATTTAAATAGAGTTTCATGGAGACCACTTTCACAGATACATCATTTCTTCTATTCCTACATTCTCAAGGATGCAATTAAGTGGAGTGATCTTGGCTGCTTTTACCTTTGAAACCAACCTGCTTTTAAAGCTATTGTATCTCTTGCTCAAAGTGAGGAGAGTAGAGAGGATACATTCATGATGACTTGGTTTGGGTTAGATTTAGCTAGTATATAAACAAAGTACTCATGAGCCACTGGAATGATTATTTTTCAGTAACTAGAACTCCATGAGTATAACTGTTTCTAATAGGTCAGGATGTTTTAAAAATCATGTGTACCGGGAACACCTGTTTGTCAAGAGGACCTAATTTCAGCAGCAGCATACCTATCAAAACACCTTAGAGTCCAAAACATATAACACTTATCATTTCCCTTTTCTGGAAAACTAATGATAGGATTTAAAAGCTGCTTGGCAACAATTATGAAACATAGACAATAAAACAAGGTAATTATACAAGAGAGAGAATAGATATCTAATTGATGTTTTCTTGTTTAGTTACTTTTAAATTCAATTAGTTTGGTATAAACTATGATTTAAGAGAAACGTAATTGTTTTCTGTGTGCTTTTGTCTTCATTAAAATATTAACTGCCTCTGGGTTTATGCAATAAAAAGTGTTTATACATGGTTGGTATTTGAGATCAAAGCTTTTCTTTTTAAAATGTTCTAGCAGACATATCGTACAGAGTGAGTCCTCCCCTCCACCATGGGTAGAAACTCCCCCACTGTTCTTTTTTGAAAAGTCACAGGATGTCTGCTACCTCTATATTTTGTCACCTCTATGTTTCATCTATGTCCACTAAGCCTAGCTTCTAAAGCCTCAGGGATTTGTGCAATACAGCCAACTGCTCAGAGTGGAAATAAATTCAGTTTCAATGAGGATGTTCCAGGAGCCAAAGAGTAATTTAAGGGATGTTCCCAAAGAGCTATATCATCATCATCGATTTTAAAATATTTTTCATTTTATTTTAATTTTGTGAGTACATATTATTGTCATCAATTTGAAGTGAGTAATCTGTACTTGCCTTTGATAACGGACTTTGAGGAGGGAGACATGAGAGTGCAGATTTTCCAGGTGGTATATGTGTGCAATTGGGCCCCCCTTGGCCAACCATGAATGTGATGACTTGGTTTGGTTGGTGTGCAGGAGGCGGGCTTTTGGGGAGATTGGAATGGTTTGCAAAACTTCTCTTTTATTGGCCATGGAAGGAAAATTGGCACTCCAAGATTAAGAAAAGTGGCTGGTAATGAATAATTCTATTTCATTATTCTTATTTGAGGGCTTAAAGATTTTGAAACTTATTATTTGGGAAAAAAATTAAATAAAGTGTGTTTAAATAATATTAATACTTTGCTAATTTTGCATGATGATATTTGTTCAAGCCCTCCTACATGAAAATGTATGAGTTATTTATATAACTAGCAAAGTTTAAACAAATAATAGTTATCAATGCTGGTGAGTATTCAATAATTGGGGATTAGATGCAGATAACATCTATTTACATAATAATTACCTGATTAGATGGCCATACTCTGTAAGGTTTTTAAAGTAAAATTTAGTGACTTGGAAAATGCTTGCAGTTTGAATAAAGAGACTGGATAAAATATATGGCTCAGGTAATGTATGTGCTTATATGAAACCATGTTCCTTAAATTTAACATGTGGCTAATTCTAGGACCCATTTGAGAGAAAGGGTATTTGAAGTAAACAGGACAGTGGGTGTTAAAAGGGATGCTTGCAACTATCAAGTGCTCAATTACTATTAGCTCTTAAAATAGCCAGTACTGGCTCTATTTTCTTAAAGTACTTAATTTTTTTCATTACGTGATATATATTTTTGTTGTGACTATTTTTGCTGTTGTTGTTTTCTACAAATTGTTTCTGGTTCAGAATTTAGCTTGTTTCTCTAATTTTATTATAAGCATATAATTTTTTCTTACTTTTTGGAGGGGCAGTGTTGTTGTTGCATTAAAAGCACAGTTTGAAAGACCCGAGATCAACAAAGTCATGTTTACAAGCAAATATGAAACTCAGTTTTACAATTTCAATTTTGTATTGCTTGCCATTACATTAAGTTGTCATGTAAATGCTTAAAATGATCAAAGCTTTTAGAAAGCCATGCTCAAATTTTTGAGGATGTAACCTCAAAAACTCAATTGTCTAAATTTTCACTTACTCTTCTCAAATTATTTTTATTTTTATTATTTTACTTTATTATATTGTTTTATTATTTATTTTTCTATTATTTTATTTTTTTATTATTTTTTTATTATTTATTTATTATTTATGATTTATTGTATATATTATTTATTGTATATTTATTATTTGTATTTATTATATTGCCATTAATTAATTATTCAAATAATTACCAATTATTTAAACTTCAGAAATAAGTAATTTATTACTGATTTCATTTAACGGATATATTCAATCCAATGGTGGGCACGATAATGAAAAGGTGGGGAATTTTTAACTAAAAATATCTAATTTTGAATTACTGAAAATGATATTTTGAAGATAATTTTTATTAATAATTTTTATCTATTTTATTATTGGAAATGCTTTTAAATTTTTAGGTAACTTGGCTTAAGAATATAGGCATTGAGTTGCTAGTTATCTTTCTATCTTCATCAAAAGTTTATTGAAGGTAAACAGCTTTCTCTTGTCAAACATTGTGAGGGAAAGGCTGTTTGTAGCCTTCAAAATAATTTAGGATTGTTCTATAGTAGGTAACATGTATATTATTTGTTGAAATAAATACTTAAGGAAGTTTAGTACTTTTATATAAATTCAAAAACTCACATGTAATAGACTAGAGACCAAGTAAAAGAAAATCAGAGAAGTAGAAATTTAAAATAACTGTGCTAGATCAGCATTGAGCTCAGTGAAATCCTCAACAACCAATGCCTCTCTCTTTTAGAGTTGGTTCATTTTTAAAATGAATGATGAACACACACTTTTAAGTCCCTTAATAAGATTTTCTCAATAACACAAACAGTGACTTTCTGAACAAATATTATAACCACTTCTCACTTTGGTCACTCTTCATGGTGAAAAAACTTCTTTCTTAGAAAAAATTTAGTATGTTTGATACTTGTAAAACTGAAATACTGAAATAAAACCTTTTGGATATAGTCTTATAGTCTTTGCTATTCAAAAATCAGACATAACACATACTCTGTTCCTGCTTTTCAAAGTCTAACCTTAATGAGAATATATCATAATTACTAAAATTACAATAGAGCTGATAATTTTCGACTATAATTTATTAAGCATGTATTATATGTTGCAAACTTATACAAGCATTTTACATCTACTTTCCCAATTAATTCTTGAAACCCTTTGATATATTGCCTTTGCCCCCCCCCCCCCCCTTTTTTTTTTTGCCTTACCCAGTTATTCATTATAAGCATAATTCATTGAGGAAATACAGCCAACCAGAGAAGTTGGTTGAGGGAAGAATGAAGAGAGAAGAGTGAAGCAGATACAAAAAAAGTATAACTGTCAGGAGCTGTAAATTACTATAAGGATCACAAAAGAGAGGAAAAAACTGTCAATCCCTAGAGAAGCTTTAGTTTCCAAAGTTTTTTCAGTTACAATTTGAGTTCAGTATACATACATCTTTACATTAAAAACTATTTGTCTTAAGATGTGTATGAGCCTCTGTGTCTTAGAATAAAAAGTACCAAGTAGAACAATAATGAAACTGATGATAGTGATTGGAATAGGATTTGTAAAGGCAAAATGATGTTAATCACACATCAAACAATGTTGATGTAGACATGAAATCTCTCCAGTGTAAACATGATAGATAAAATGTCAAATTCATTTAAAAATGATCAGCCTTTCTTTTTCTCCTAGGCTATTTATAACTGTAATCTCTAACCATGTAAGATACTTTTTTCAAGTTCATAAAGTGATGTATATGCTGAGATTTTTTTACCAGCCACCATCTGGTTTCATGATAGCTGACCATGTATTTTCCCTTTCAGTAACAACAAAATCGATAAAAGTTTTATTGAACAGATAAATAAAACTGCTTACATATTAAATTGAACAATTTGATGTTAATAATGAATAATGCTTTGGTCAATTATAATTTTGAAATAGTGAATTTAGTTATTTTATCTTTACTAATTTCAGTTGCCTCCCACATTTTCAATAAAACTGAAAAAAACTGAAAGAATAAAAGCATATAGCTTTTAATATTGTGGAAGACTAATTTGGCTGTGTTCAGTTTTCTCATTTTTCTTCAGTTTGCCTTGTAGGACTGTTATAAATTGACAAGAAATTTTGGCTATGTGTGTAGAAAACAGCAAAATTGAATGAAATCTAGAATATAATGCATTCTTTGGGACACCACTTCAGGTTATACATTAACATGTGAGTGCTTATGTGCTTGATAGAGACTTAAGTGCTGTGGGAGAGATATCATGAGTATAGAATATTTTAACCAATCGTCATACCAAGTGGTCTGTGTTATGTCAATTCTTTATTTTTTAAAAACATTATTGATGATCTGCTATGTGATCTATTTTCTAATTCATTCATATTATTTTCAAAGTTATATAATCAATAAAATCAAAAGCTTATTATTTGTTAGATACTTCTGTATGCCTGCTGATTTTTAATCTGCTTTATCTATTTCCAATATAAATGTTAAGATGTTAGCAAAATCCATAATATATGTCGATTTTTCAATTTCCTTTGAATCAGGTTTGTTTCTGTTTTATGCATTTCAAGGCTATATTGCTAAGTAAATACACAGTTTTTATTATTGTATTCTACTCCCTTTGGATTCTTCATTTTACTGGAATGAAATAATTGTCTCAGCAAATGTTTTTGCCTTAAATTCTACTTTGTCTGGTATTAGTATGCTCTAGCAGCTTTTGTGATTAGTATTTGAGTGTTATGGATCCTTAATTTTAACTTTCTAATGTCATTTTAAAATTACATTTCTGAAACCAATACATAGGAAGATTGCTCTCAGTCTAATCTCTTATCAGGAGAATTTAGTCTTTTTAATAACATTTTGTGATAAATTCAATGTCTACCATCTCATTTTTTATTTTGGTTCACCATAACTTTGTAGGATTTTTTTTCTCCCTGCTTTCCTATCTTCTTGTGTATTGATCAGATTTCTTTCATCATTGTTACCAGTGTTGCATTATTATTATCTGTGCTTTTCCTTTGTTAGCTTGAAGGGTATAATGTTCTTCCTTTAGCCATTATATTCTTCAACATACACACTTAATAATAAATTTTTCTAGCTAACTGTAAAGACTTTAGCTTTTATGAAATAACCCCAACACCACACTCTTTGTCTAAAATTTTATTTTTTCTCTTTTATGTTACGTAACACTTAATTTTATAATTAGTTTATTAAATTTATTCACAATTTTATCATTAATTTATTATTTCTTACATACCCTTCCTTTACTTTTGATGAAGGAAATATATCACTTAGTAACTGTCTTAGTGAAATTATGGACAGCCAGGCATGGTGGCTTACGCCTGTATTCTTAGCACTTTGGGAGGCTGAGGCAGGAGAATCGCTTCAATCCAGGAAGCGGAGGTTGCAGTGAGCCGAGATTGCGCCACTGCACTCCAGTCTGGGTAACAGAGCAAGACTCCATCTCAAAATAAAATAAAATAAAATAAAAATAAAAAATGAAAGAAAAAAGAAATATGGAGTAGTGGAATTCACTTAGCCTTATGTGGATAAAAATGTATTTATTCTAACTTCACTCTTAAATAATATATTGGCTGAGTATACAACTTATATCCAAAATGTATTGTTTTAAGCATGTGAAGAAATTATTCCACTGTCTTCTAGTATCTGTTGTTGCTGCTCAGAAGTCTACCCTCAGTGCAACAGTTATTCCTTTTCTGGTATTATGTCTCTGATGTTTCCAACTATCAAACTTTTCTTTATTCTTAACATACTGTAGTATATCTAGATATTTACTCAATTGTCTCCTTTTAGAACACTTACATATGTACATTAAATTATCTCAATCTATAATTCATGTTTTAACCCTCTCTATATACTGCTGTATACTGTAGAATTTCTCAAAACTATATTCCTATTTATTTATTCTTTCTCTCTCAGAGGTTGTCCCATTTATTATTTCAATAACAATACTTTTCACTTTAAGAATTTCTATTTTATGTCTACTTTTATTATTTCATTTATATCTGTTTTAGTTCATAATTTCTTGTTTCTTTTATGGATTTATTCATTTTTTACCCTTTCAGATTTTCTAAACATATTTATTTTAAAACACTATTGATATTTTTCTCTCCTTTTAATTTAATCTATCATTTCATTTCCTGCTGCCCAGTGGTAGTGTGGCTCAAGGTTTCCTGGCTACAAGATTGTCTGCTGCTTTGTTCCTCTATAAAAGGTAACATTGTAAATGTTGTACCACCCAAAATTAGTAAATCAGGGCTTTTTTCAGCCTCCTCTTCAGTGTCAGAAAGTTCTACTCTGGCCCAGCGTGAGACCAGCAGTGAGGCCAACTCTAGTTCCCCTCTGCATGTGAGGGAACTTATTTCTTTCTATCCTATAGAATCCAGAATTCTTTGTCATCTCTGCTTGATTCCAAGCTCTAATACCAGCAGACCTGCAGTATTCGTTTCTCTTAACATTTTGCATTTCATTCCATTCTAGCTTATCAATACATTACTACTTCTAAGTTATTTGATTGTATATTTTATATTTCATCTGCTATTTGCTGTGTGTTGGTTCAGAAAGAGAATGTTGCAAAGCATGAATTCACAACATCTTAATTAGGCATCAGGTAGTTATAAAATGTCATGCACACCCCTTGTCAGTTTGCAAGCTGAGGATAAAGATTCTATGCATAAAATAATTGGAGAAAACAAAACAGATTCTCAGAAACACAAAAACACACACATATTTACACAAAAATAATCAGGGAGACTTTAGATGTGTCAGCAATTGATATTTTTCTTAAGGAACGTGTAAGATTTGAACAGACAATGACTTTATGCATTTTATTAATACTAATTAATCTGCTAACTTCTTTACAGATTCACTTTATTGTGTGTCTTGAAGATGTAGTGTATGTACCTATCAGTGGTTTTTGAGGGCTACAGTGACAGTATGTCAATCATCTGGGTAGCTGTAACAAAATATCATAATCTGGGTGTCTTACAAATAACAAAAGTTTATTCCTCACAGTTCTGAAGGCTGGGAAGTCCAAGATTGAGGCACTAGCAGATTTTGGTGTCTGGTGAGAGCTCACTCCATAGACTTCTGTCTTCCCACTGTGTCTGCACATTTTCACATGGCAAGGGAGTCCATGGGGGACCTTTTTATAAGAGCAATAATCCCATTTAGCTCCCAAATCCCCATCTCCAAATAACATCTCCCCAATGTCCCTACCTCTAAATGTCATTGTATTGGGGATTAGATTTCAACATATGGATTTAAGAGGGCATAAACCTTCAGTCTATAGTATGCTAAATTATAGTCCTCTTAGTGCATAGTTATGTGGCAATATCGAGAGAAAATAATTAAATGAGACTGCTTCTTCCTAGCAATCTTAAGTAAAAGTTTGTCTGAGGAACCACTCAAATTTGAAGCTCCTGCAAAAGGTGAAAAAGTATGTATGTCTATGTCCTCTAAGAAATATTAAGACTGGAAGTTGCATATATTGAATTTAAAGGACTATTCCTTGAGAAAAGTATTAGTAACAACTAATTAGATCAGTATTGACTCATTACCCATAGATCTTCAGTATCTAAGCTAAGTGTATTTTACCTTCCCTCTGTGCCTGAGTTTGCAGCTTTAAGCTACTTCATAAACTTTTCATGGCTTTGGAAAAGTCTAAAAATAATTGCACTGCGTAATGCTCTAACATCTCTCTGATTCCTGCTACTCAGGGCACTTCCTAGGGGTTCATCATACATGCCAAGAGCCAGCAAGTGAATAGTGACAAAAGGCAAGACATTTATAAGTAGGCTCACAGTTTACTTAATGCCTCTGTTTAAGTTTCTCTGACTCACACTGCACCTTAGTCCATTCAACCACTTTACAGAAATAACGGTGGAGATAATTGGGCCTGTGCCTTGTTAGTTCTAATGTTTAGCTTGACTCAGACTAATAAAATCACAAACTGAAGAAAAACATGCACTGCATGCACAATACTGCATGCACAAGAGCAACTGCAGGCTTCTGACACAGGTTTTGGCAGGGTCTCCAAATGGATGACTGAATAGCTTCAAAGTAGGTGATGGAAATCAGGAGACAGGAAGATTAACCCACAAGACATGTCTGTTTTAAGTCAGCTTGACTTCTATTGCAACCCTGACTTTGGAATAAACCTTTTAAATATATTTTGAAAATGCAACTAAGTATAAAACATGATACCTCTCTTTAAAGCTCTTTTAATTGAATGCACCTGGTGCTTCCCTCTATCAATTTATGTTAATGCCACACACATGGGCAAACAGGACCTAATTACAAATTAAGCATTAAAGCTGTTTGTAAGAGCAAATGTTCTCTGGGTCAAGTCCATGAATTACGTGTGTGAGTGTGTGTGTGTGTACATGAGAGAGAGAGAGTATGCAAGTGTTAATGTAAATATATATACACTATATTTCTAGACCTTTGTTATAATTGGCAACTTATTTTATTGAACACTAGTTTTACAGAGACACCTTCTGTGCAGTAACTCAATTTTCCTAAATAATCAGAATTCCCTAATTACCTAAAGTTCTGTGTCATTCTAATATTAAGATTCTTTAAACTCCATGAAAAATAACTCTGTTTCTTGAGTGATCATTGACTGAGTCCTCTCATTCCAGATCTGGCTGCTGTAGATTTGAAATATTGCTGAGAGTTCTGACACTGCCCTCCTCACCCCACCCACTAAGCCTTTCTCCGGCTAGCCACGTAGAAGCCGGAGCTCAGGAAGCAAGCTGATGGCCAACTTTATGTCCCTGTACTTGACACTATCATTGTGGAAATTAAAGCACCTGAAAAGCTGGCTTTTTCCTGCTCACTATCCACTATTGATGCAGTAGTGCTAAAAAGAGAGACCTGAGAATGTTTATGATTTACTTCAATTGGAACTTTGCTCCTGGTACCTAAACCATGGTAGAATGTAGGTTAATTTTTGTTGAGTTCAGTTACATATAAATTTATTGAGCACCTATAGGCACAGAAATGACAATGATTAATTAAATAAAATCCCTGTCTTCAATGAGCTTACAGCTAAAAATATTCTTATCTAATCCTTGCTTTTGATTCTCACTGCCATGGGCACTGCCATGGTCTCAGATCAACCCAGGACTCAACCATCAGTAGACAACCGTTCCAAAGTGGATGCCAAATTTCAGTTCATCGCGTGTGTGTGTTGCAGTGGTGCCGGCGGGGGCAGGGGGATGGGGTGTGGCAGCGTGAGAGGGAAAGAGACTGAAAGTGAGGAGAATTTTATCCTCAGTTGATTGAGTCATTATTATTGGGCTGTACAGGGGGCAGCATTATTCTCTCCTCTTCATCCACACTTGGTCCTAACTCCCATCTGCTTCTCTCTTATTCATAAACCATTACAATGTATATGCTACAGCTTCCTTATAAAATGTGCAGTATTGTCTTGTCTGTGTTCATGCTTTCCTTTACTTAAAGGTAGTGTACTATCAATCTCATTCCATCTCTTGTTTTCACTAAATACTACATCTTCATGATATATCTGAGTGTATAGGTATAGTGTATTTCCAGCTGATACATGTATCACTACACACGCAATGTTTTACTTAATTCTTCTAGTGACAAACACTTGGATTGCCTCCAATTCCCCACTAACACACACATGCAGGCACACACACACAACACACACAAGCGCTCTAATGAAAATTCTTGTTTACCTCCTTTGTGAAAACTTCTTTGGGATACAAAAACTACTGGAGGTACTATGAGAGTGATTTAATGCAGAAATTAGGTGTTTAAACACCATAAAAAGGGCTAGAGAAATGACAACAATCTAGTGAATGCCTCCACTAGACTTCAGAGAATCTAGGAGCCTGAGGAGCTGCAGCTCTTTCCAACCTGCGATGGGAGATTTTCAGTGAGACATTCAAAGGCCGCTGTGAAGTCTCAATCCAAACCCAAAAACTTAGCCCTCATAATAATACAGGTCTCAGCAGCCTGCCAGATCACGAGCAAATGTCTCTTGCTGTTGAATCTAATCCAGAGTTTGGCTGGCAAGAACTTCCTAAAGCAGGCCCAAAATTCCAGCCCTTGCAAGACAGGAGAAGAGTGTGCAGGAAAGAGTATATCTTGTTCTACTTTTTGGATTGATAGCCTCTAACTTCTTCCAGACCTTCTATTGGATTTTTTCCCCTGTATTCTTTTAATTTACAAGAGTTCTCTTTGATTCTCTGACTCCTCTATGTAGTGTTTGATTCTTTTTTTTTTTTTTTTTTTATGGATGTAATATGTGTTCTTTCTTCTCTAAAATATTAAAACAGTTATTTTGAAATTTTCTTCTCCTCTCAGCTCTGTGTTGATTTTGAGTATATTTCATTTTCTGTTCATTTTGCTCTGTCTTTCAAGTTGAAATCTGTCTTTCCCTTGCCTGTCTGGTGGATGACTGTTCATCCTTGTTTTAGAATGAGACACTAAAATGATGCTTGGAAAGTCTTTGAGAGGGAGTGAGCCTTGTCCAGTGGAGTTCTCACTGTAGGGTAAGCTTCTGAGGACTAGAACATTTTATTGGGGGATTTTTAAATGACATTATCTGTGGGTTTCTTCTCTTGGACTGGTCAGTTTTCCAGAAAAGATATCACCCATCTGGAAGGGAAATTATGAAATGATGAGGCCTGAAAATGGGCTTATTGAGACTTGCCTAATGGAGACACTGAGCTGAAGCAGGGAGCTGGAAATGAGTTTGTAGATGTCCATCTCTTTAGTCCTCCTCTTTCAGAAAGATGACTCACATTCTCACTCCTGCCTTTCCTTGTGTCTGATGGCTCTAAATCCAGAGCCCACCTAGGTCAACTTGGTCCATGGCAAATGTCCAGGCATCTGCTGGAGTAGAGGAAGGATGGTCACTGGACTCATAATTCTAGGCAGATCAACTGGGGGTCAAAAGGCTTTTTATTTCAGCCTTTCATCTTTCTCCCTGGTTACAATCCTGTCTAACTCCCACTTTCAGCTGTAGGAGCTGCATCTAATCCCTGAGCGTGCCTGGGATTCTGCTGCAATATCAGCTTCTTCTGGGCCTCCTTTCCTCCCCTGCATCCTTTCTGCAGGCTTAGCAGGCTTTTCTGTTGCATAAATTAGCTAGTACATGTCTATTTCCCCATGCTTCTAATTTCTATTTACTTTTCTGATGTCTCCTCTTTGGTTCTGTTTTTCCTTATGTATTTGTGCTTCTTTTTATCTTTTCTAATGTCATTTTAATGTACTTTAAGGAGAGAATAGAGATTAGCATTAAGTTCAACTTTTGCCATGTTGGGAAGTAATCTACTGTAAAGATGCTAAATAAGAATCCCTGGATGATAATCCTCTTATATTTAAAATAATAAACTTGACATAAAAAGTATGAATACCTAACTTTGTCTAGGTATCTATTCATCCATCCATATTCTTTTAAAAAATATAGAGACAAGGTCTTACTCTGTCACCCAGGCTGGAGTGCTGTGGCACAATCATAGCTTACTACAGCCTCGACCTCCTGGCTCCAGTGATCCTCCTGTCTCAGCCTCCCATGTAGCTGAGACTACATGCACATGACACCATGTACTGCTACGTTTTTTTCACCTTTTATAGCGACCTGGTCTCATTATATTGTCCAGGTTGATCTGGAACTCGTGATCTCAAGCAATCCTCTCTCCTCGGGTTCCCAAAGTGCTAGGATTACAGGCAGGAGCTACTGTGCCTGATCTATATTTTATCTTTATGTGTTCAGTCATTATATTATGATTTTTGATGATGATTATCCTTTAATATACCAGAATGTTGCTGCTATTTTCAACTTCTGTGAGTAAACTATATTGAAATTTGCTCCAACAGCTGAGAATAGTCATCTTCAAGTGTGTACATTGTTTATGAAGAAATAAGCAATGGAGTGAGTTTCTCATTTATTCGGGTCATGTTATTTAAATATATTAAAAATGGTTATGAACTGGACAGAAGTCTATTTTTGATTGAGAAGAGTCTGCCTGTGTCAACCAGGAATGTGCTAAAATCTCACAAATATTGTGGGTTGATTTCAAGTTTATATTTAAAGGATTCTTATTTCATCCAAATATTGTTCACACTTCCAAATGTGAATTTCCATACTTTCCTTATGAATTTGCCACTGAATGTGTTATTTTGATTAGTGTTGTCAGGAAGTACCAAAATATTTTTCCCTCTTGATTAGTAGTTAACATTCTTCAACAAATTCTTTATTAGTCACAGGCCGATATGGCATGTGCAGGAAAAGATGCTGAAATAAAGGCTCTAGATCTTGCTCTGTTTCCTATTCTTAAATATAGGCCTCCATGCTTCTTGTGTGTATGAGGAGTTGGGCTAGATCACTGATTGCTAATAGGGATGGATATAGTAAAATAATCATTAACACCACATAGTCATGACTGTCTCCAGTGGTTTTAGGGATGGAACTAGAGTCACACATACCTAGTTTCAAATCCCAGCTAATCCACTTACTCGTTTTGTGATCTATTATTTAATTTTTGTGATAATCATATGTCATATGAACAATTGGGATAATAATAATACTTTCTCACTCATAATGCCTTTATGTGAGTACAGTCATCTCTGGGTATACCCAGGGGATTGGTTCAAGGACCCCTGTGGCTATCAAATTCTGCAAATGCTCAATTCCCTTATATAAAATGGAGTAGTACATTGGTGAAAATTAAATGTAATAAAGTTTGTAAGACACTTAATTTGTGCCTCAGATGTAACAAGCACTCAGTAAACATTAGCAACAGGTACAAAACAATTTTACTATGGCACCAAAATAGTGCATAAGACTGCAGAGAGAAAACCAGTCATATAATTTATTCTTATAGTCAACATTTGTTGAGTACCTACTAAGGCCAGATGTTGTTCTAAGCACTAATGAAGCAAAATGCCTTCATCCCCAGAGCTCACTTACATTCTAGTAGAAAATGTAATAAAAATATTATATGATATGGTATAATATAATATGATAACAAACAGTGAAAAGGCCTCAAAGAAAAATAAAGTAGGGCAAAAGAATTTAGCATGATATGGCATAGTGTATGTTCTTGTATATAATACAGCAGAGAAGCCCTCTCTAAGGAGATGTTTGAATAGAGACTGGAGTAGACTAGGCAGATATGTGGGGGAAAAGCTTTCCAGCCAGTAGGACCAGAAAATGTAAAGATGCTGTGTGTAAACAAGCTTGTATGCTCAAAGAATAGGAAGCTGGCCATGTGGCTAAAGACAGGAAGGACATAATCGTAGAAAATAGAGACAGAGATGTAGACAAGAGACCAGGCAAGGTAAGTCCCTGTAGAATATAGTAGGGACTTTGAATTTGACTTTCCTAAGTGTTATTAGAAATGATTGGAGTATCATGAGCAGAGAATTAACATGATTTGACTTAAGTTGCAAGCACACATGAGTTTAAATACTCTATGGAAAAGTTACTGAAACTTTCTGACTCATTTTTTCACTTGTTTGAGGGAGAGTAAAAAGAGAATGCAGGGTAAAGGACAAATGCAGTGCTTGGTGCAAAGTACATGCTAAATAGCCTTAAAATTTGAAATTCTTCCTCTTCACCTGAAAGTCTGGGACAAGAATAGACACAAGACGCATCTCAACCAGTACTTTCTTTCCCACTAGTTAATCCCAGCTCTGACATTACCCTTATTACAGCCACTCCTTTTTATGAAACTATTTTTCCCCTAAAAGACTTCTATAATAATGCTTGTTTTCCCTTGAGAGGATTTAGTTACCCTGGCATTTACTAACAGGGTCCATTTAGTTGCTAGTTGATGATACTTTGAGCAACCAGGGCACAAGACTTGTATTGCAATAGAAATAATCATAAAAGTAAGTGTATATCAGATGGGGCGCTCCACAGAGAGAGCCCCACAGTGGGCCCAAAGAGAGCAGTGTGGTTTCTGGTCCTGGGGTTGAAAATATAATAAAGTTAGATAATGGCAACCTGGAGTGGGCTGATGAACAAGATATTGTCTTCAGACAGCTAGCTCTACATTTCAGGCTGGAATTTCTTTATTTCTCCACACTTGAGAAGTATATGTCCCATGGAGCCACCCAGAGAGTAACAGACACATTCATACTAGAAGCCAAGGTTTCAGAGCCAAGCTCTTCTCAGGTTCAAGGTTTGACACCCCAGGCTTTCCTGGACTAAGTGTTTCATTTTGAAAAGAACATTTTCCATTTGATCTTTGCTTCTTATTTAGTCCTTCTTAGCTTCATCTTTTATTATAATATTTGTATTGGGCCATTGCCTTTCAGTGACTCAGCGAGTGGATATTCAGGGGTATGTACTTCCTTTCTATCTAAAAGAATGAATTGTGAAAAATTTAAGGGTAGAAGAGGGCCTGTACAAAATATATACTTTCTTGTCAATGATTCAAAGACTGCCTTGGACATTATTTAACTTGAATATTATATTAAATTTTGTGTCAGGAAAAAATATTCAAATGTAAATTATACCTGAAATGTTAGTGAAGTCTGTTGCGAAATCTAATCATCAATCTTTTCTGGGTCTGGCCCATTTAAGAATTCTTCTTACATTTTTCATGACCTGATTTAGAATCTTTGCAGCAGATGTGGCACTGTGTATTCAAGTTTCCCTGTACACTGAAACTCAACATTGAGTCCCCAGGTCTCCACATCTGGGAAAATCAGGCCAAACTCAGTCTTGACGCTTGTCTCCATCTAATTAGAGGGACAAAGATGCTTCTGCTCAGGCCTCAGAAGAGATTCACAACTTTGGCCTTCATATCTTAAATCACAACTCTTAACAAACCTAGGATAACCTGGTAGGTGTGACTATTACCACATGATGAAAGACTAATGTTATGCACTTCTCAAATGGGAGTGCTAAGTGAAAAATCAGAATCTAGATGTTATTTTCTTTTGAATCATATGGACGTAGTCCCCAAGCCTTTTTCTCTTTATTACAGTTTCATACAGAATTCAATATTAACTATCTAGTGCTATAAATTCTCTTGCAGCTGTTCCAATTAAGTTATTCAGATGCAGTTTCTTGTCATTTTACCAATGTTCCAGCTGTTTCTAATCCTTTTTATGTAGTGCTTGAGAAATAGGTTATAAATAAACGAGAACATAGTTCCCAACAGGTAATATCTGTCTCAACTTTTCTTGCCTCTGACTCTTAACCGAATTATGGGTCCACGCAATCTTGCTTTCTCTGTTCTGTTTTGAAGCTAGCCATTCTAACTATTTTCGTGATCTCATCTTTTTTCTACCTCTTCTCTGAACTTGTTCCATTAATTACTTATCCTTCCTCTAGCTTAATTTCTCACTCTTTATTGGATCTTCCACTCACCTTGGATTAAAGGTCTCTCATATTACATTTTTTTCTTACCCTTCCTTGTCAAGCTCTCATCCTCATCATCGTTACTCCATTATTTTCATAATATTTGGAAAAGTCACTTTACCATTTAACTTTTACTCCTCCACTCACCTCTTTATATACCTTTTATCTCTATCACCTTACAGAAAGTGTTCTTTCAAAGTTACCTTCTAATTTGTGTGTCCTATGACCTGTCTTCATTCTTGATGATGCCTTATTTCTCCTCTAGATTTTAAAATGTTGGCTACTCACTGCTTTTGAAAATTGCATCAACCACGGTTCCCCCACTACTCTTTTCAAAATCTGTGTTGAGACTAAAACACCGTCTCAACCTGGATAGAGTTTATAGTCTAATAGAGTAAACAAACTTGTGTACAAACAGAACCCACAAGTTCTTCCCATGCTACCTTTTCTGGTAATGAGGCAGACTGAATTTCCAGAAACTTTGTCTGGAAAGTTTTCCGAAAACTGAAATTGATCCCAAATGATTTTGTTTTAACATCTCTTCAAATGCCCTGCTTACCTGGCAGGAAGGAAAGGAAATCTTCGAGGGCAGGAAAAAAGGTGAAAGTGTGAGTCAATGGAGGTAAACAAACTCTGGAACTAGCACCTTCCTTGAGAGCTCCAGATCTAAATTGTAATGGCAGACAGAGGCATAGGAGGAAAAAACATGGCACCCAATCCAAATGGGATGTCGGGGCAGAGCAGGCCCTCCTCCTCTCGACTTTCCACCACATTCTATCCTTCAGTTCTACAGAAATCATAAAACTCCTGAAGAGAAAGCTCCTGAGTAATACTTACATTTTAAAAGAGGAAGACCCAGAATACTCAGATTCAGAAAGCCCAAGCAGAATAGTTGCAATGAAAGAATTATATACTACGGAAACTATATTTAAAACGGGATGGTAAAGACATTTTTAAAATTGTATACCCAGAAAAGGACCTTCACAAATGTATCTACTTATTAGGTAAATATAAACAAATATAATAATAACACCTATTTTGGAGAGATAATAAAAACGATTGAATCAAATGCATATAATAATATAGCATATAAATCAGAAGGGGGTAATTGGGGTTAAAGTATTTAGCTTTATCATACTTTAGCAGAATAGTCAAAATTTTAAAATAATTTTAAACATCTGAAAGTTTCTAGATTAGAATAACAATGAAAATAGTAGAAGTAAAGTTCAAAACCAAAATACCACTAGAAGAGACTTCTAATTCTGTTCAAGATGGAGTAGCAGCAACCAGATTTACCCTCCTACCATAAACAACAACTACATAGATAAAACCAGACAAAATATACAAACAGAAGTTTCCAAAACACTGCAATTCAGACAAATTGTACAGTGATTTCTGAAAGACACAAAAAATGAGATTAGCCTTATGAAACCCCAGTTTACTGCTCTGAGTTTTCAGAATTCAACATGGGGAGGAGAAACACAGGTGTAACTTGACAAAGCCCCTGAATTGAGGAGAGAGAGCTCAGGGTATGGGGAATCAAGGCAGCCAGAGGTCACAGGACAGAGTAATGGAGAGAGCTGCCAAGAGAGAATTCCAGGAATCTGCAGCAGATTCCCTTTGAATACTGATCAGTGTATGAGTGTGAGGAAGCA
This sequence comes from Rhinopithecus bieti, assembly GCF_001698545.2. Classification (NCBI taxonomy): domain Eukaryota; kingdom Metazoa; phylum Chordata; class Mammalia; order Primates; family Cercopithecidae; genus Rhinopithecus; species Rhinopithecus bieti. The sequence continues at coordinate 150,763 of NW_016827765.1, forward strand.
AGGAAAGAACCATCTGAAAGGAATAGAGGGAAGAGTGCCTGGGATTTACACAGGGCCAGGGATAGTGTGTGTGATTAGCCAGATTAGAAAGCCTCATGTTTTATGGAGCATTGGGTCGAGTCCTCATAAGGGTTTTGCCTCAGTAGTGGGGAACAATTTGTGCTAGACTGAGCACTGTTCTGGTCCTGCCCAATGAATCTTAAAGCAAGATTCCAAAGGATCAAAGTGATTTTTAAAAATAACTTAATTGCATCCTAGAGCAAAGCTCAAGAATATGTATAAACATAAAAAACTCATTACCCAATAAAGATAAAAATACACAATGCCCAGTATCCAATTAAAAATTAATGGGCATGCAAAGAAATAGGAAAATATGACCATATTGTGTAGAAAAAATCTCTCAATTGACACAAACACAGAACTAATACAGATGTTATTATTAGCTGACAATGACATTAAAGCAGTTATTAAGGCTGTATTCCATATGTTCAAAAAGTTAAGGAGAAACATGGAAGATATTTTCTTTTAAAAAAGATCCTAATTGAACTTCTAGAGATGAAAACTACAATGTCTGATACAAGAATGCATAGGATGAAAATAATGCGGATTATGTATGGCAAAAAGAAAGACTAGCAATAGAAACTATCCAAAATTAAACACATGGAGGAAAAATAATTTAAAATAGAGAATCAGTGAGTTGTGGGACAGTTCTGAGCATCTTATTATACATGTAATTGGGTCTCTAAAAGAAAGCACAGGAAGCAGAGAAAAATTCTGAAAAAATAATGATAAAAAATTCCAATTTTATAAAACTATAAACCCATAACTTTGAGAAGCTCAACAGAACCCAAACACAAAGAAAGATTTTTAAAATACACTAAAGCACAGCATATTCAAATTGCTCAAGACCAGTAATAAAGACAACATCTTCCACACCATAAAGTACAAGAATAAAACCCTACAGTTAGCATCATACTTAATGACAAAATACCAAATGCTTTCTTCCCCGATATGAGAGTGTCTGTTCTCACCTTCCATTCAACATTAATGGAAGGTATTAGCCAATGCAATAAGGCACGGACAAGCAATAAAAGACATCCAAATCAGAAAAGGATAAATAGAACTGTCTTTCTACACAGAATACAGGATCCTTTATATACAAAATCCAGTGAAATCAAAAATAGAGAATATGAGCTTATCAAGGTTGCAGGATAAAACAATCAACAAATAACAAACCGATTGTGTTTCTATATACAGTATTACAACTGAACAATGGAAATTGATTTTTAAAGAAAACCTAAGAAACATATTTAAGATAATATAAAATATTTAGGAATGAACCTGACAAGTGGTATGAAAGACCTATTTACTGAAAACTACAAAGCATTTCTGAGAGAAATTAATAAGATCTAAATAAATGGAGAGATGCTTTCGGTTATTTGGAAGACTGTATATTGTTAAGATATCAATTTCCTCCCACACTGATCTAGAGATTCAAGACAATCCTAATCAAAATTCTGCAAACTTTTTTATAGAAATTGATCAGGTTTTTATAGAATTCAAATAATAATGCAAAGGATCTAGAATAACTGAAACAATTTTGGGGGAAAAAATGATGACAAACACTACTTGACTGCAAGATTTAACTTAAACCTATAGTATCAATACAGTCTGGTGTTTAGGTCCACAAAGGTAATTAAATTAACAGAACAGAGTCCAAAAACAGGCCATATATACAGAGACAACTGATTTTTTTAAGCATAATAAAAAACTCAAGAGACCATTGATTATTGACCAATGTGAAAAAGTAATAAAGTGGGGAAAAGAGAGCCTTTTCAAAAAATTGTGATGGAATAATTTATGTATTTACAGAAAAGAAGAAAGAAGGAAAGAAAAGGGGGGGCAATGAAGGAGAAAGAAAAATTATTTTAATTAATTCATTGAAACCATATACAAATTTTAACACAGATCATAAACCTAAAGCGTAAAACTATAACATTTTCATAAAGAAACATAGAAGAAAATTCTTTGTGATCTTGGTTAGGCAAAAATTTTATTGCTGTGATACTAAAAGCACAATAAAAAGGAAAATAATTATATATTAGATTTCCCCAAAGTTAACAATTTCTGCTCTTTGAAATATGCTAAGCGAGTGAAAAGGCAAATCAGACTGAGAAAAGATATTTGTAAATCATATATCCAATAAAGTACTTGTAGCCAGAATATATAAAGGATATTTCAACTCATAATTAAAACAAATAATAAAAAAATTTAATAAAAGATAGGACAGAAGATATACAGATGAAAAATAAGCAGATGAAAAGACATTCAAATCATTAGTTATTAGGGAAAAGCTCATTAAAATTGGAATAACATATCAATACACACCTGTTAGAATGGTGAAAATTAAAAAGATTGACCATACCAAGTGTTGGTAAGTATGTAGAGTAACTGGAACTCTCATAAGACTACCAATATGGACAGGAAATGATACAACTTGGAAAAAGGTTTGGCAATATATTAAAACTGAACTGAACTGAACTGAAAATTGATATCTTAACAATATACAGTCTTCCAAATAACAGTATATATCTCTTCATATATTTAGATCTTATTAATTTCTCTCAGAAATGCTTTTTAGTTTTCAGTAAATAGGTCTTTCATACCACTTGTCAGGTCCATTCCTAAATATTTTATATCTTAAATATGTTTCTTATGTTTTCTTTAAGATTCAACTTTCCATTGTTCAGTCTAAAATATATATTCGTAATATATTATTACTAATAAAATAAATGTACACATATTATAGCCAATATATAAATATATATAATAGATATAATGTACATTATATCATATATTACTATACATTAATATATCACCATATAATATGACAATATAAATGTAATAATATATTAGGCATGTTATATATTATATATATATACATGTTATATATATATATAATAATATTCATAATATATATATATAATATATATAATCATGTTATATAATATATTATTACATATTATATTATATACCATATAATACTATTATTACATATTAGGTATATAAGATATGATTACTATGTAATGTAATATATAACGTAATATATAATTATATTATACATTATATTATTATAATTATGATAAATAGATGATTGATGTAATAAATCATAGTAATAGTAATACGTAGTACATTAATATAATCATATTATATAATAATATACATTATATATAATATATACGTATATAATATTATAATAGATTATAATATATATTATATAACTTGATAGATGAATATAATATAATATATATTAACATATTTCTATATTATTAGCAATATATTAAAATTTTCAATATATACCTTTCATATATTCTAGCCATCTCACACCTAGATATTTCTGCAAGAGAAAATAGAGTTTATACTCATAAAAGTTTAAACTCATAAAAAGTTTATACTCATAAAAAGACTTGTACAGAAATGTTCATAGCACCTTTATTTGTATGGTCAGATACTGACAGCCCAAGAGTTTATCAATAGGCGAAAACATAAACTGTAGTATAACTTCTTAATGGAATACTACTCAGCAGTAAAAAGTATCAAACTCTGACATGCGCAACAATATGAATAAATAACATATGCATTATGCTGAGTGAAAGAACCCAGACTTAAAATCCCTATATATTTTATTATTAGTTCCATTTATATAAAATTTAGATTGAGCTTAATTCAAATCTATATATCAGCTCATGGAGAAATACCATTTTAAATATATTAAATCTTCCAATGCATGAAATGTTAATTTCCTACATCTTTCTAAATATTATTAATTTTCTCAATAATATAATTTTATGCATCTTTTAAGATTCCTTTTAAAATGTTATTGCTTTTAAATTTTATTCTCTATAGTTTTACTGCTAATATTTGTTATTTTTATAACAGTATCAAACAACTGTTTAAGTTCACATATTCATTCTAATGATTTATAGATTATTTTGTAAATCTAGATACACCATCACAATACGTTCCCCTTTCTCAGAGATTGTTTTCTTCTACCAAGTAGAAGAACTATTGTTGCCACAATAGTTCACCAAAATCTTTAAGCAGACCTTTTTTTCTGACCACATTCTTGGCTTTAACTGTTCTCAATGAGATCCTAGGTCTGGCTGAAATCTTAACCAAAAGTGGAAAGTGGAAGCTTTCCTATTTAATTTATATTCATAAATGGGTGTTCTTTTTTGCAAAAGATCATCCTCAAAATTACATATGTCTTACCCCCTCAAAACATAAAACTGTCTTTTCTAATTGCTTTTTTGTTGTTAGTAATGGTCGATTTTAAACTATTATTCAACTAGACTGCAAATTCTTGAAGGCAAGGTCCAGCATCTCATTATACTTTCCTGTAGATTGGATGTGATTGAGGAGGATTTTTTTTTTTTTTTTTTTGGAGATGGAGTCTCGGTCTGTCACGCAGGCTGGAGTGCAGTGGTGCCATCTCGGCTCACTGCAACCTCCGCCTCCCGGGTTCAAGAGATTCTCCTGCCTCACCTCCCGAGCAGCTGGGACTACAGGCGCGTGCCACTACGGCTGGCTAATTTTTTTGTATTTTTGGTAGAGACGGTGTTTCACCGTGTTAGCCAGGATGATCTCTATCTCCTGACCTCGTGATCCGCCTGCCTCGGCCTCCCAGTGCTGGGACTACAGGCGTGAGCCACCGCGCCCGGCCCGAGGAGGAAATTTTTAAGTGGAAAGAAGCACTGGAAGGATAGGATAAACTAAACCCAAATGAAATTAGGAAAATATGACTTACTTGCAAAAGAAGACTTTTTAAAAATTTTATGGAGGAAAACAACTCTGATTCCTACAGCCCTTCACAGTTTCCTATCATGTCATTGTGTGGGTTATCACACAATGCCTGACCAATGAGAAAGAGTTTATATACCCTCTGATTATCTTTTCTTTATGTTTTATTTATCAGCAACACTGTTTTTCCTCATCACTATTTGTAAATGAAAAATAACTCCATGATTTTTCCTACCAAAAAACAGGTTTTACCGGAATATTCTCAATGCGAAGCAGGGATTGATGTATTTTGATCAGCACTTCCCAACTAGTTACATCACATTACTTTGTATACTGTTCCCATCGACAGTGATGTTATGAACAGCCCTAGTGCATTCTGGGTAATGCAGACTTCAAGCATTCACACTACTCTATTAATTAATTCATCACCTAAAAGCTAAGTATTGATTTTTTAATGGTTTTACAAATCTATTTAAGCTTCTGTGATGTGATTAAGAGGATGTGTGTTTACTGTAAATTATCTAACAAGTACAATAGTTTTACTCTCCGAAATAACAAACAATTTAGCTTGTGAGAAAAGAGGAAAAAAGCTTCATTAAAATATTTTCCCAAATAATGATTGTTTATATAATAGCTGTCATAAGCCATTAAAATATGGTTTTTAAAAACCCTCTAATTTCAAACCATGGGCTCTATGTTTCCTGATTTGTTGTAAAAATGAAATCATATAGCCATGATGTTCTTTTCCTTATCCTACTACAGATGATAGTAGGATATATTCTTTAACTTCCAGAGTTGGTCAGACAAATGTTATCCTACTTCTTTTTGTGGAAGCTGTGGAATTATTTTGCATATTTCCATTCTCAATCCTAAGAAAATTGCTCAAAAGGCTTTTAGAAATACTGCCATGTGTATTCACTTATAGTATTTCCTTTATCTTTTATAATACTGAGAACCAAATGATGCAAAGTATTCTTAATTCTTAAAATAAAAAGGGTTTACTGCCAGGCGCAGTGGCTCACACCTGTAATCCCAGCACTTTGGGAGGCCAAGGCAGGTGGATCACCTGATGTCAGCAGTTCCAGACCAGCCTGACCAACATGGTGAAACCCAGTCTCTACTAAAAATAAAAAAAAATTAGCGGGGCATGGTGCTGGGCACCTGTCATCCCAGCTACTTGGGATGTTGAGGCCGGAGAATTGCTTGAACCTGGGAGGTGGAGGTTGCAGTGAGCTGGAATTGTGCCATTGCATTGCAGCCTGGATATTGCAGCCTGGATGACAGAGCGAGACTCTGTCTCTAAATAAATAAATAAATAAATAGGTTTACCTCATACATCTACCAAAGGTAGAAGTTGTGTCTTGTGTCTGATAAATTGATTTTCAGTAGCAATACAGAAAATTAAAGTACTGGGGACGGAGCAAGTTGGCCGAATAGGAACAGCTCCAGTCTCCCACTCCCGCCGCGAGCGACACAGAAGACCACTGATTTCTGCATTTTCAACCGAGGTACTGGGGTCATCTCACTAGGGAGTGCCAGACAATCGATGCTGGTCAGCTGCCCCAGCCCGACCAGCCAGAGCTGAAGCAGGGCGAGGCATTGCCTCACCTGGGAAGCGCAAAGGGGAAGGGAATCCCTTTTCCTAGCCAGGCGAACTGAGACACACAACACCTGGAAAATCGGGTAATTCCCACCCCAATACTGCGCTTTAAGCAAACGGGCACACCAGGAGATTATACCCACACCTGGCCGGGAGGGTCCCATGGCCACAGAGCCTCCCTCATTGCTAGCACAGCAGTCTACGATCTAACCGCAAGGCAGCATCGAGGCTGGAGGAGGGGCGCCCACCATTGCTGAGGCTTAAGTAGGTAAACAAAGCCACTGGGAAGCTCGAACTGGGTGGAGCTCACAGCAGCTCAAGGAAACCTGCCTGTCTCTGTAGACTCCACCTCTGGGGACAGGGCACAGCTAAACAACAACAGGGGAAGCAGCAGAGGCCTGTGCAGACCCGAACGACTCTGTCTGACAGCTTTGAAGAGAGCAGTGGATCTCCCAACACGGAGGTTGAGATCTGAGAACGGACAGACTGCCTGCTCAAGTGGGT
>NW_016827765.1:161072-168821 GCF_001698545.2 Rhinopithecus bieti
TGATATAAATGATGAATTGATGGGTGCTGACGAGTTGATGGGTGCAGCACACCAACATGGCACAAGTATACATATGTAACAAACCTGCACGTTATGCACATGTACCCTAGAACTTAAAGTATAATAAAAAAAAAAAAAAGAAAAAAAAAGAAAATTAAAGTACTTTGAAAATGATGGAAATTGCATTCAGAAGACATGATTTTATAGGTACCTTTGGAAAAGATAAAAGTCATTTACATATCCGCACAAAGTTAAATATGTTATCTGATAATATTTAGCATCAACTGTCATCATCAATGACTGCGGGCATGCATGCTGTGGCTTGTCCTCTCAAAGGAATTGCACTGCAAAGTCTATAAAGCCTCTTGGAGACATTTTAGTAAAAACTTTACATTTTTTCCTGCAATTCCTTTTCCAGCTCCCTTTTAAATCTATTATAAACCCAAATTTGGGGTTTAGAAGAAAAGAGTACACTACAGTGCAGTACAGTCTGAAAATCAATTCTCCTTGAAACTTTCAGGCAATGCTAACATACATGGCTGAGGAATGCAGAGATTGTTTCTTTCAAAAATCAAAATGGTATGCAGTAATTGTGAATGTCTGTGTGTCCATGTGTACAGAAACAAATAATATGAAAATATTTACATAAAAAGGGTTTAAGGAAAACGTTTTGTGCTTTCTGTCAAAGCAGAAAAACATTCTGGTACTCCTTTCCCATCTTATTTTGACCTTCCAACTACTTTGGGAAAAAACTGATCATTAGATAATTATGTAGCTGCTTATCTTTCTTTACTGCATACTCTGAAGGAAGAGGCTGCAGCATTTTTACTAGGAACCATTGCTGCTATTACTCAGTTTTGAGATGACATCCAACTGGCAATGGGAAATGGGAGGCTATTTGAAGCCACTCATCATACAGAGATAAAAAGGCTGCTGAATAATCCTGCTAGGCCTTCTGATAACATTAATTATCAGCAGAGTAAAGATTGGTATATATCTGTGACTTTCTTAAGTTAAAGTTAATTTTTTATGCTCAGTGTCAAAAAAAGAAAAAGCCAAGATCCGAATGCCTCATATTTTATGGATAAGAAAAAGAGACCCTTTATTGTAGTTAAAACTAAATAAAAGCCTGCACGCTCAGTTTTGACTTCAAGAAAGTTACGTCCTTTTCGAGGTTTGGCTCCTTCCTAGTTCCTTTCAAATAATCACCATTTGGCGCTCCTTAAAAGTGTGCATAATTAGGATTTTAAAAGCTTCTGTAGGTTATGAAGAAATCATCTCATTTGTGGTTAACTTTAGATAGGTATTTGGACACTCAAAATGAAATTAAACATTTATTTATTTGCATATTTCTGTGCACATCCCATCCTTTCTGCACCTGTTTACTTCACATAAACACAAACCTACAATTCTACTTAATTATGCCACCAACAAAGTGCAGTCAGAGACCTCCATGATTACATTCCCATTTCTGAAAATGTTCCACTCCATACCGTATACATTTATCAAGGGCCAAAAACTTGGACAGCTATATAGGATGCGATTTTATCAAGAAAATGCCAGAAAACAGAGATCTCAGAGAAGAGAAGATAATAAAATGTGATTTTTAATATTAGACTGACAGAAAGACTAATCAACAGAAATTTCTCTGATGTATTTATTATTGCTAACAAAGTCTATTATCAGACTTCAGGCTACTTTTTATTGGGTATAAATACAGAAAAAAAGTCATTAGTCCTATATGAGTCTTACTACAGTATAAGTAGCCAAAGAAAACCCTTTCTGGGATTCTTAAGGATAAGGATTTTGGTAGAATAAGTTAATATCTATTATTTCAACAAATATTTGAAATATATGTCAGGCGCTATTCTAAGTACCAGGGATATGATAATGAAAACCTCTGCCTTCAGGGAGCTTCCAATCTAATAAGGAGAGAAAACAATCAATAAGTAATAAAAGGGGGCTAGGAAAGATGGCAGGGAGACAAAGGAGGTTGGGGCCAGAGGTGGAGGGGGATTATCTAATTTACAATAGGGTTGCCAGGAAGACCTCATTAAAATTATATTGAAGAGATGAATAAGCATTCCTTTGCTGAAGAAAAAAAACCTCCTTCATATGATGAAGTATTTCCATTATTCATACAGGTAGCCTTTGGTCTAGTCATAGCTGGAGAGAAAGAACCTCTCCAAGACCCTATAATCATCAACCTGAAATCTGTATGGTGAAAACTAACATGAAAATCCTGGAATAGTCTTTCACTGGTTAGTTCTTTACTGTGTGGCCTTAGGCTAGTTACAGAAGCTGTCTGATTCTTGGTTGTCTCATCTTTACAACGGAATTGATCATACTTACTTTATGAGAATCAGGAGTATTTATGCTGAAAACTTGCTGGGCACTAAATAAGTAGTAGTGATTGTGTTTCATGATTATTTATAGTATAAAAAAGTTAAATGTTCCACTGAATATTGTCCACTTTTCATAAGAATTGCATGGTCTGATTGGTAAGCTTGAGTAAAGACAAATACTGTAATTGAGATATAATTAGAGGACTGGATGTCTTCTTCTCCAAGTAATTTTTTACCCTTCTTCTTAAACTCAATGTTGGCAGTGAACAATTTATTCAAAAATAAATGCACGCCACATCTCAGCATTAAGGAACTAGGTTATTAATAAGTTTGCAGCTGAATGTCAGGCTGTGTTCGGGATCCTGGAGAGTACAGTGCGGTCAGGCAGAAAGAGCCATTCAAGCAAGGAGAAGTTTAAATCCTTTCCACAGAGAAACCAGAAACCTGAAAGATGGAAAGTATCCAGGGACAACATGGCTTGTTTGTTTGCAGCCACTGTCTTCTCTGTGCTCTTCTGAGTACTAGAAGACTAATCAGTGCTCACGCATCCTTTCCCTCGGTCTACCAGTTGTGTTTGGCCAACTGGAAGGACTGATTAAGACCCTGGAGAGCAGGAAGAAAGAGAACCAGGGGTATTTAATCTTCACACTCTTCCCATGCTTGGCTGATGTTATGGCAACAGTTGCATTTCTGTATGGCTGAGACTGTGGTCAGGAGATCCAGCTTTCACCAGGCTCTGGGAACCCACTTCCATCTCCTTCAGGCTTTGGTGACAATGGCATTATTGCTGGTGTCTAGATGTCTCACCATGTAACATACTATAGCGCTAATCACACCTCTGTAAGTGGTGCATTTAGTAAATTTATTTTCAGTAAAATCCTTTTGGAGATGTCATCTCTTTCCTGCTTTGGCCCCCATATGATATATCTACTTTGTGCAGAAATGGTACTGGATCTGAATGCAAACCAACCTGCAGGTTTTTGTTTTGTTTTGTTTTGAGAAAGGGTCTCACTCTGTCACCCAGACTGGAGTACAGTGGCATGATCATGACTCAATGTAGCCTCAAACTCCTGGGATCAAGCAATCCTCTTGCCTCAGCCTCCCAAGGTGCTGGGATTACAGGCATGAGCCACTATGCCTCGCCTGAATTTCTGACTGTTGGAACATATTTGTATTGTCATGGGTGTTCAGTTGTATTTGTCATCAGACTACATTCACAAACATCTTGGTGAATGATAGCTTAACTCAAAAGGGGCTTATAAACAACACTCATGCCTCTTGGAACATATGCATTTGCCTCAGAAAATTGTTCTCTGGCTAAAGCAAATGCCCCAGCCGAAGAGAAATGAGAATGAGAAGCTTGGTCCCAAACTAAAAATGTTCCTAAAGAGAAAGGGTTGTGTGATGTGAGGCAAACTGGACTAGGTATATTTAGTGTTGATTCTTCCTGCTCTTGAATCTCGGTTAATTATCTAAGCTTCTGGGAACCAACAAAGAGAGGAGGAAGTAACGACAGCCATAGAGTCTGAAAGGTCTGCTAGACAGCTGCCAAGGCTGGGCTTGAAGACATCTCTGCAAGGTCATTAGGGTCTGGATGGGGGCAGTCAGCAGCAGTCTATCTAAAGACTCCTTAACAGAAGCTTGACAAAAATAAATCATTTATTTTGGATATTTTAATAGGTCCACCATAATTTTAACTAACCCAATAAAAATGTGTAGCTGTTAGTGTTTGTTTCTATCTTGGTTTTGATAGTGGATGACTAATCAGACCCGTTTCTGCCGCTTCTCAATTTCCCCTCAACTAGAAAACTTAGATGAAATGAAAGGCATTTGAGAAAGGCTGTAAGTATTTGATGTGTCTGTCAGATCATTCTGGCTATTTGGATTAAGCCCAGCAGTCCTTATTCATTTTCAGTGAAGACTGCTCAGCATTTTGTCAGATGCTAAGTGTTGACCACATCACGTTCAGAAGAATGTGCTTGGAGAGTCTTAACTTGAGTAGTAATAGAAGATGCTTTTTAATCAACCTCTCAATGCACTCCATATTGGGAAAGATTTCTTAATGTTCTGTTGAAACATGTGATGATATTCCTAAATATTTCTAGTAATACATGATTGGTTCTTTCAAAGAGTGACAGTAAAAAGTCAATCTCTTGGCAATGAAGTAATTTAGGAGACAGTTCAGTTCTTTTGAGAAATTCTGATAGTCTTGTGCTTAAACCCATAATGGTTTGGTTTTAAAATATTAGGTTATATTACTCAGAATCCTGAATATTCCAATGCCATCATCTAATGGCATCATTCACCTGAAAAAAAATGTTTTTAAAATAAATATTATCTTTTCTCCTTTCAGATACTCATGTGAGTACCTACTCTTGATAGCATATTCTAGCATGGATGAGCACATCATGCAGAAAAAACATACCTTTAGAGGCAAAGTGTGATTGTATTTTAAATTTTAATTATTTTCTTCATCAGTGACTCAAGATGAAGAGATGTATTTTTGACTTCCAATTGTTTTCTCTAATCAGCATGGTAAGTAGATTATCATTTTTGTGCAATCTCTTTTGTTCATGTGGCAAAACCTTTCTTTGTTGATCAGATAGTTTAGACTATGTACATTATAAACCAAATACTATTGCCAGTTTATATTTTGGTTTTCAAAATAATCATTATTTAAACCAAAAGTCAGTTTCTCAAATGTCAATATAAAATATCCGTTAGTACATAGAAAATAATTAAACCTCCATATTGCATGCCACTGATACAATATCCAAGTCTGCTTTCAGATTAAAGAATTTTGCCAAATGATCATTTTGCCCTTCTCTGAAATTGTTTTCATGAAGTATGTGAGTTTTACAACTTCTTAGCAATACTATGACTTTTATCTGGTTTTGTACCTTTGAATGATGTCTTTTTACATATAAATGCATTATTTTACTTTACTCTGGGAATATTATTGGAATATAAGAAAGGTCACTGTACTTTGAAAATGACAAGAAATCTTTGATGAATTTATGCTGCTCATTGACAAAGCTTCATAATAAACAATCCTCTGAGGAGTTAGGGAAAATGGATTGCGTCTCCTATAAAACTTCATTTTCAAAATATTTGTTATAGATTCCTTTTACATTTTAATGGATAGCTTTTGAGACATTGGTTTATTTTTATGACTTTGTGATATAATCCAATACAATAGCAAAAAAAAAAAAACCCCAAAATTTAGAAAATGTAAAGAATAGCACAATAATTTTTGAAAAGTACTTGATGCAAACTCTATCTGAATAGTGTGTAAATCAAGATAAACTCACCAGGTTAGTCTTTATAGTCCTTATAGCTTTAAAAATGCAACATGAGGTGGTATCTGTGAAATGTCACAATTAATCTTACATTCTATATTTGTGAAAGGTATACAAAATATTATAACATGTTTTCCAGTAAAACCATCAAAATACCAGCAGACTACGTATACAAATGTTTCCAGCAGTGTGTTTCCAGCATTCAGAAAGACCCCTAGAAAAGATGGTTTATTCATTAGTGTGTCTTAGGGCTTAGCACAATGTCTGGCACACAGTAGGTGCATAATAAATAATGTTTTAATGACAAATTAACAAGCAAATGTAAAATTGTATGATACAGCATGAAATATTATGGTCACTAAAATCAAAGCTTTCTACAACTTGTCTTTCATGTGAGTAGTTGGTCTGGACTAAGTGAGCTTGATGGGTTCTGTAGAGTTTGTTATTTATTGTGCTGATGATCCTGGAGTTCATTTCTGGTATGGTATAATTTTGGCATTGTCCATCATATAAATATGAGCACCTGTGGACTTTGAAAGACTGAAGAGAAACAGAGAAAAGTTTAAAACTAAGACCTATTGGTAGGCCGGGTATAGTGGCTCACACTTCTAATCCCAGCACTTTGGGAGGCCAAGGCGGGCATATCACCTGAGGTCAGGAGTTGGAAACCAGTCTGGCCAACATGGTAAAACCCCCTCTCTACTAAAAATACAAAAATTAGCAAAGTGTGGTGGCACACTCCTGTAGTCCCAGCTACTCGCTCCAACTTGGGCAACACAGCAAGACTCCATCTCAAAAAAAAAAAAAAAAAAAAAAAAAAAAAAAAAACCTATTGGCAAAATAGTCTCAATATCACAGAATATTGTTTAATTAAATCCTAATAGAATCATCCAATTGAACAACATGTTTTTTGAGGGGTGTGTGAAAAATACCACACATGTACTATCATTACAATTCTGCTGAAACATATGTCACTAACAACACATAACATTTGTACCATGTTTTTTGTTTTGATGGTGAGCATATCTTTTATTTCTAATACTCCATAAGAGCAAAATAGAACCAGACTATGGTAACTGCAATAACAAACAACTCCTAATTTGTGGCTTAACACAATTAAAATTAGGGCTACCTCCCATCACAGTTCAATGTAGTCATTGTCGATGTGTTAGAGTTGAAGGGTTCTGCTTAAATAGTCCTGTGGAGAGTCAGACTCTGCCATCACAGCCTGCATCATCTTTACCACATGGCCTCCAAGGGGAAGAGGTAGCATAGAGGGTGAGGTGGGGGATATTTGTGGGCCAGGCCTGGTACCGGCATATGTTACTTCAGCACACATGAGCCACAACCAAGCCATGGGGCCCAATTAAATTGCAGGAGAGATAGAAATGTCTTCTGTGCCCTGCCTGGAAAATGAAATAGGTTTGGTAAACATATAGCATTGTTTCTGCCACATCTTGCCCTCTTGTCATCAAAAACATATTTTAGTCTTCCTCTCATGCATAGACCCCGCTAACTCCTCACCTTCCTAGAAATAACACCCAGAGTTCCATCCAGTTACTATATTCAACTCAAAGTCTTCAGATAGTGTAAAATTCCTCTAAGGCCAGAGACTTGCGAATTGAAGAGATAAGTTATTGCCACTCCTCCCCGTGTACATGCCCAATATTTCATGAATGAACAAGGGACAGGAGCTGCAATAAAACTCCTATGTGAAAAGGGAAAAATGGAAGACATTTAGCAGTTGCTGGTCAGAAATTTTTATACAGTATAGGTATTATGCAGTTTTCTGACCTGACAGTGGGAAAGTCCCTTAATTAGATGCCATCTTCATGCATCTCTGTAGTTTCTGGTTCTGCCATCACTAGGGAGGGGATCTTTATTCATTATTCTCCAGGGCTGTATCTGAAGTGGGCGTTAAGGCATATGCCCTCCTCAAGAAGGTACCATTGTGGAACATCCTCCTGCTCATGGAAGAATAGAGGACCCAAGTCTTTTAATTTTGAACAAAGAAATTTTTAGTCCAAGATTTTGGAATTTTAGGCAATATATTTTCCACAAAAACTTAATAGGTTGATGATTTTTCTTCTAGTCGCTTCCTTTTT
>NW_016827765.1:169214-183865 GCF_001698545.2 Rhinopithecus bieti
CGGCTAATTTTTTTTTTTTTTTCTGAGACAGAGTCTCGCTCTGTCGCCCAGACTGGGGTGCAGTGGCCAGATCTCAGCTCACTGCAAGCTCCGCCTCCCGGATTTAGGCCATTCTCCTGCCTCAGCCTCCAGAGTAGCTGGGACTATAGGCGCCTGCCACCTCACCCGGCTAGTTTTTCGGATTTTTTAGTAGAGACGGGGTTTCACCGTGTTAGCCAGGATGGTCTTGATCTCCTGACCTCGTGATCCGCCTGTCTCGGCCTCCCAAAGTGCTAGGATGACAGGCTTGAGCCACCGCACCCGGCCTAATTTTGTATTTTTAGTAGAGACGGGGTTTCACCATGTTGGCCAGGCTGGTCTTGAACTCCCGACCTCAGATGATCAGCCTGCCTTGGCCTCCCAAAGTGCTGGGATTACAGGTGTGAGCCACCGTGCCCGGCCTCTTCTAGTTACTTCTAAATACCAATATTCACAGATAAAGTATTTTTTCCAGATGTAATTCTTCAATCTGCTTAATTTTATTGTATCCTCCAATCCCACCGCACCTCTCTGTTTAGTCAGTTGTAGACAGTCTAAAGCTACAGACTTCTAAGACTGCAACCTCAGTTCGACATTTGCCACAAGACTCGGTTTCAAATATTTTTCCCGTGTTATTTCTTATATCTAGAAGTAGTAAGATTGTCTAATTTTTCAAGACCTCACGGTGACAGACTTTCTCCATTCTTTTTAATTTCTGCTTATAAAGTGACCAATTTCTCTTGTGGTCTTTTATTTGTCCTGCAGTCTTCCCAAATGTATCTAATAGTAGTCAATAACCACTAAGAGTTTGAATCTTTTCAACTACATTTTCTAGATGCCTATAAACGGTAGCATGCCTGGCTTCAGTGAGCTTATAATCTAACTGGAGAAACAGGATATGTACAAAGCAATTATAATTAAAATATTAATTTCTATATATTCTAAAGGACTAGTGATTAATTCAGAAATTGAGTCAAATTCTAGTTGGAAGAAAGGAAAGATTCCCCCTTTTAATTCAAACAATGGAACCATTACAGATTTTGGTGTGGAGCAGCAGGATAATCAGAAAAGGGTTTCAGAAAACCTCCATGTAACTAAGCCTATGTATAAAAGATTTTTGAAAATGTGATATGGACAGTTTCTAAATACATGCTGTGTCCCTGCTGGGGCTTTAGTGCTGTTTTGAGATCATGTTGGAATTGACAATATCAACAATACTTCACAGGCAGAGAAGATCCATGTGGTGCTCAGCTTTCTCATTTAATCTCTCATTAGCTAAGAAATGTCAGATACTCTGCTCAGGAAAAAAATGATATTTCTACACCCTCTATGTGTTTATCAATATCTACTGATACTTTAAGTTGAACATTGAAAATAATGCACTAAATAACTGTAATGAAGTGTGAAATAAATTACCGTTTTTTGGTGATAAAGATTATTGTGCTGGGCGAAGACATATTTATCATGTATCCTTGAAATAACAGGGGAACTGTTCAGACCTGACATAACAGGGGAAATAACAGGGGAACTACAAAACAAAACAGGGGAACTAAAAAACAAAAAAGCAACAATCCAAACACATGAAATTAAATTGCTATTTAAATCCATGTGGTGGTAATGACTCAGACACCTGACACTGGGGTCAGAGGATGCCTTGGGGCTATTTGGATTCCCAGACAGTAGCTGAGGGATTCAATTTAGCAATGCCAGCTTTCAGCCACTTCCTAGAATCTGAGAAAAAAGATTTAAATGGATTTTCTTAAGACTCGTGTCCCAACTGTGTCCACCATGATGATTTGGCCACAGTTAACATCCAGCTCATCAAAAGTTTTCCAGTGTTTTAGGTTCTTATCAAAATTCAATTATTTGGAGGCAAAACATTAGCACACCATATTCAGAAAATTTCTTGTAACCATTTCACATGACATCAATACATCTCCTACCAAAAGTCTCTCTCACTACACATTCTTCCTCCAAGCATGTTTTTGCCTCACAAAAGTAATATCCTGATATTTCGCAAAGAGAGGGGATTATCATCATTTATAACACTTTTGAAATAGGTCATTACTTTTTAGCATTTCTACTCATATTAATTTTAGTACATGCTAAATTTACGAGTAATATTTGTATAATAGGTGAGTATACTATTCACAGCACTATATATGTGCTGTTCGTATTTATTTTGAGCCGAATTGACCGAGACTGTGTTCTGTAAAGTATTTTTGACTATTTTACTACCTACTGAGTTTTGAGTTAAAATTTATTTAAATTATTGCTGTAAGTCTTGGTAATTTGCAAAATTTTATTTAAGGAACCTTAAGATAGGAAAATTTTGTGCATCACAAATTCTTCTAAGACAATCTCTCCTAAGTTCCTCTTAGGGAGATCACTTTGTTTGAAAAAAATGCTTTAAAGCATGCTTGGTGTAGCATGGTGATACTTTCCTTCTCCTTCAGCAGAAACAGCAAGTTGTCTGGCACCAAGATGTCAGAACGTGGATGTCTTCGTTAGTTTGTGTTTCTATAGAGGAATGCCTCAGATTGGGTAATTTATAAAGAAAGAATGTTTATTTGACTCATGGTTCTGCAGACTGTACAAGAACTATGATACTGGCATCTGCTCAGCTTCTGATGAAAGCCTCAGGCTGCTTCCACTCATGGCAGAAAGCCAAAGGAAACAGGCAGAAAGACAAAGGAAACAAGCATGTTCAGAGATTACAAAGCAAGAGCAGGCCAGTTGTGGGAGGGAGGGGGGCAGTGCCAGGCCCCTTGTAACAACCAGTACTCATGGCAACCAATAGAGTAAGAATTCACTCACTCCCCACATCCCTGGGAAAGCATTAATCTATTTATGAAGGATATTCCCCTGCACATTAAACACCACCCATTAGAACCCATTTTCAACATTAGGAATCAAATTTTGTCAGAAGATTTGATGGAGACAAACAAATCTTATCTAAACTAGAGCAAGGAGCCTAACCTATCTGCATAATGGAAGAATGGATAGTTGCTGAGGAAAATTCAAAGGGGAAAATAAGGAATTAGGAGATTGAATATAATCTAGAAAGAGGCTAGAGCAGGGTTTCTCGGGTTGGATAATTCTTGGTTTGGGAGGCCTCCCTGTGCATGTAAGATATTGAGCAGCATCCTTGGCCTCTACCCACTAGACACCAGTATCCCACTCCCCGACACACTAGTTGCACTGAATGTGATGATCAAAAATGTCTTAAGACTTTGCCAAGCTCCCCTGAGAAGGAACCCTCACTTGAGACCCACTGGACTAAATTATGGCACCCCAAATGGCAGGATGGCCCTAATGCGATTTGGGAAAAACAAGAATGTTTAAAATCAGATTTAAAAAAAAAAATCTGTGTTGGCGCTTACAAAAGCCTAAAAAATATTATGCCTTTCTTCCTTAATCTGAATTTTTAAAACAATTAAGAAATAAGCTCAGAAATCTGGCAGATGGATCTCAAAATATTAGTTTGATCATTATTAAAAGCAAAATTAAATTATATATACTATAGGGTAGGCATATTTTTAGACTTATAGAATTTGCAAAATGATGAGATCACCTAGCAACACATTTCTTAGAATGTATCCTTGTTAAGATTTATATGATTTTATTATACATGTATAAATATAAATAACATATAAATAAACATAAAAATATATAATACATGTGTATTTACATACATGTATATAAATGCTGGCATATATATAGGTATATAAATATACATGTATATAACTATACATGTATTATCTATCACATAACATATATATCACATGTCTTTGTCATACTATTTTTATAATCTTGAACTCTATTCTGTTGCATTGACTTATTTAATTATCCTTATACAAATGCCATACTACCTTAATGACTAGTTTTACAGCAAGACTTAAAGGTAGTTGTGTTGTAATTCCGCCACTTGTGCTTCTTGCTCAAATTTTCCTGGCTATATTGGGTCCTTTGAATTTCCATATACCTTTTGGAATCAACTTGTCAACTTCTAAAAAAAAACCTTCCTGATAGGGATAGCCTTGAAGCTATAGATTAATATGGGGAAAATGGCATCTCAAAAATTTTGAGTAGTTTAATCCATAAATATGATGAATAAACTTCACTTATTTAGATCATTCATAACTTCTTTCTGCATAGTTAGTACTTTCAGGTGTACAAGTTTTCTACATCTTTTGATACACTTGTTTGTAGGTATTTGATGGATTTATGCTATTGTGAGTAGTATTGTTTTTAACTTTTACTTTTCATGGCTTGCTGTGAGTATATAAATAGAATTGATTTTTGTATATTGACTTTGTATGATGTAATCTTGGTAAACTCACTAACTACGACTAATGGTTTGCTTTTAGATTACATTTTTCTTATTCCACAGCCTAGGAGACCTAGTCCAATATTGAATAAAACTGTGACAACTGTCCTACCTTAGATAAAAAATCTTAATATCCACCAATAAATATGATATTAGCTGAAGATGATTTAAATATTTTTAATCAAACTGATGACATTCCCTTCTATGCTTGGTTAGCAAAGGGTTTGACTGTAAATTAGTGTTAAATTGTATCAAATGCTTATTTCACATAGATTGAGGTGACAATATTTTTATCTTTTATTCTGTGAATATGGTCAATTTCATTAATTGACTTTTAATCTTAATCTGACTCTGTATACCTGAATAAACTCTACTATGCTATGATGACAGTCCTTTTATATAATTTCTGATTTGATTTGCTAATGTTTTGTTTAGGATTTTTGTATTTATATTACTGAGGGATAGATTTAATCCAAATTGCATTATTATTTATATTAAATGTAAATGGGATAAACACTAATTAAAAGACAGAGATTGGTTGATTGACTAAAATCACACATTTCTATTTTCATGATGTAAACATTCTTGAACACACTCATATGGTATTCTCTTCCTCCCACCTCAAGAAATAAGGGATTTTGTGGTGAAATCTACTACCACCTAAGCAAATATAAGTCCATTTAGAATGTATTTAATAATATACATTATTCAGCTGCATTTCTGTTCTTTAGATAGAAACAACTCTTTTGTTGGAATTCAGTATGCTCCAAGTCTGTCTTTATCACAATTTATGTTCTACTTTCTTCTAATATAGACCTCTAAGTTTATTCTTCATAAGAGTTTCGCATCCCTGTTGACATATGACCTATGTGGCCCCTATATAAAATATTTACTTTTACTTCAATGATTTGCCTATGCTATTCATAATTTGATTTTGTTCTCATCATTAAACCATGTTCCTTCTGAAGTTAAAGTCCAGTCCTAGTTCCATCTTTAGTATAGAATATCTCTATTAAAATCAGGCATCACTGAATTTCAAAAAACTTTTTTGATTACTTATCTTAATTACCAAATAATAAGTACATTTTCTTATTTTTCACAATATTTAATTCTGTGCTAGCAGCTCTTTTATTGACTTTTTGAAATGTATATGCTAACAAACATATCATGGGCTTAGGAAAAGTTATGGTACTACAGCATTCAATATTATGAAATAATGCATTTACTCTACTGCTAAGTAAAAACACACAAAGAAGCATATTAAGCTATACGTGTAGAGTTATCCAAGACATCTCGAAATACAGAACAAGTTGAGTAGAAGAAAATAGTTTACATATGTTCACAAAGGTTACCTTAAATGATGAGATTCGATTATTTTTCTTTTATATTTTTGTTCAGTTTCTGTTTTTTTAAATAGGCTTATGTTATTTTAAAATTATTCACAAAGTATTAACTATCAACAAGCTGGACCAAGTACATGCATATGTTGGGTTTGTGTAGTTGTGTGTAGGCTTGTTCTGTGTGTGTGTGTGTGTGTGCTCATGTGCACTCACCTCCATGTTCCTTTCCCAAATTTTCCACACACTATGTATGTGACCTGGAAAACAGTTGTTTACTTTCTCTGTGTGTCATTTTTTTCTTCTATAAAAATTGGGATAATATTAATACTATTTCATTCAGAGAGATATTATGAAGATTAAATGAGTTAGTATTTTAAAAGCATGTATGACAGGGTCACATAGATAGTAAATGCTCAATACATGTTAGCTTTTATTACTACTATAATTATTATACTTACTTTTATATAGTCTGGTTGGTAGACAGGTAGACTAAAAGTAAACAGAATAAGGCATTAAAAGTGAATAACATTCAGGAATAAAATTATAGGAAGTTATTTTCTTCTTTATATAACTTTTGCTATTTCCATAATAAATATATTCCATAATTAGAAAAAAATACATTGTTTGAAAATATAAGAAGTTTCTTTTCTTTGAAGTGAATATAGTATTTTGTTTGCCTGAAATGCTCTACTACATCTAAGGGACATATTTTAGGAACTAGATGCTAAAGAACAGGGGAAATATCATACATATGAAGACTTTTTTACTTTTCACAATTTTTTTTTTTTTGCTTTTCTAAACTATTTAGGAAAGTTTTAACATTTTTGGATGAACTATCTTACCTCCTGATTTATTAGGTCGGTAGGAACAGCCCATTCTTTTTGCAATACTTACTTGCAAAAGTGAAAAAACTTATGCCTTCAATATAATACACGTATATTAAATTGACTGTGTTCAATTTTGTTTCCAAATTACAGGGATACTTTAAATAATTTCAGACTATGAAGACATCTGCCACTAGTGTACTGGTTTGCTCCTAAAAAAGTTACTTTTGACGGGGCTATATCAGATGAAGTCAGAGAAAGAGGTGCCTTCTGGGTTCAAAGTTTCTCATTCAATGAAAATTTATGGTCATGAAGCTGTTGCTTGCACACACCAAGGCCTGATGGGAGGTTTGCTAAACTATGAGGTAGGCTTTTCTGCCTCCTTGTCAGTACCAGAGAAGCTGTGAGGTATTTAATAGCTTATGAGGTCTTGAGAATGTTACTAAATGCTTCAGATGAACTTCAGGGCTAAGTTTAGCCATGGGATAGAGAGAAGAATGCAGATATAACATTTCTCTAGTCCAGAGAAAAGTTCCATAAATCTTAAAATGTACAAAGTATTTTGATGTGTGGCTAATTATATAAGGTTATTAGGTTTCACTAATAGCTTTCCAAAGAATGACTGCCTTATGAGATATGGTGCTCACCTGATTATTATTAACTAATAACAATAATAATGCAGATTTTAATTCATTGAGAAAATTGTAATAGCATGCATCTTGAACTACCAGAGTCTCATTCTACCCTTAGCAATTACAGGGTTTCAGAGGATAACATGGAAGATTTAGTGATAATTTGCATCAAAATAGTTCTTCTCTTCACCACAAAGGATTCTTATCTATAAAAGTAATGGAGATGATAGAAAAATGGCTTAATCCTTAGCAGTATCCAACTGCTTTGATACAAATACATTCAAGCACATTAATGGGGAAGTCCAACCTAAGGCTATCAGCAAAAGGAACTGAAGAATTTTGTGGAAGACAATTTCATGGGAATAGAAAGTCCAGCAGATTCTATCTAGCTGGGAGACCTGATTCTGAGGCAATGTGACTAAGCTGTTTCTCCCAGTTCAGATTCTACTTAATGGAGTAGTCTGAGCCACAAAAATGTTTGAAGGAAAGGGGCTATATATATTTTTCAACAAGCTGGTTTTATAATTACTGTTATGGAAATGTGTAATGCTGTGTGCTGTCCAACGTGATTCTCTAAACTACTGCCTAGAATATGAACTGCCCTTAGCACTTTGACAACTCCAGAGAACTCAACAATGTTTTGGCAACAAGCAGAATCTGTGGATTCCAACAGCACAGGAGATAAATTGAGTAGAAGAGAAGAATAGTGGGCAATATTATACAGCAATTGGCTGGACATATTTCATGGAATATCTAAGGCATCCCCTGGGTACTATTTTAGAATATTGTAGTTCTAGAAAATATATGGTGTGTGTGTGTGTGTGTGTGTGTGTGTGTGTCTGTGTGTATGTGTGTGTGGTGTGTATTGGTAGAGGTGGGGTGGAACACAAAATTTTCCAAATGTAGGTTATAAAAAATTAAAGTTCTATTAGGTGCTCCCAAAACATATCTCATCCTCAGGGTTTTTGGGTTGTCACCTTCACATTCTATCTACTGCAGAAAAAAAAAATGCAAATTTTAATTTATTTGACTTTAAAATGAGGGAAAATTATCAATAGGTATAACGTCTCAATATTTAAAGTAAGTCCTAGAGATTTGCTGTACAACTGTATCTCTATAATTAACAATACTGTATTGTACACTGAAAAATTTGTAAGAAGGTAGATCTAATGTTACATTTTTTTGCCATAATAAAGTAAAAAAACTTAAAATAAGAGAAAATTCCATCATTTTTATTTGTTAAAGATTATATAACAAGATATGTTGAAGATAAGTATCTGAAACATTGCCTCTCTGGAAATTAAACCAGAATTACTATAAATCAATATTTATATCAAGGAACAGAGTATTAAAGAACCTAGCTATTTTCTTTGACACAAAAGATATGAAAAATAATATTACAATAGCCCAAAAGGTTCCCACCTTTTATAAAATCAAGGTGGCAGACTGACCCATTAATTGAAATTAAGGTACATCTTGAATCTTCTACCAAACTCAAAGTCCTTTAGCTTCCTCAGAAGTTATCGTGAATAGACAGAGAGATAAAAGCAAAACACTTAGTGGCTGAGTTCAAACAGGGACTTGATACCTATCTGTCAAAGTCCTGCTGTCTAATTCTCCATGGCTGTTCAGCTCAAAGGGATTATTTTTTCCAATAACAATTAGATTGCCGGACACATTAACCTGCCCCCATCTTGCAATCTTTTAAGTGCAATTCTACTCACCTATAAGAGTTTACTAAAAGCTACTTATTTTTAAGCTATTCAATCATTTACACTTAAAACTGATCAAAATCGACAGACGTCCAACATGACACCATGGGTGATAGTATCTCCTGCCACTAATGCTTCATGTGAGTGTTTCATCAGCAATGCATTCATTTCCAGATAGAAAAGTAGAATCAGAACTTTTTTAAAGACTCAAGAAATCTTTCAAACTAAATTGCAATTATATATTCCATTTTGCACAGTACTCTTGCAAACAGTTTAATAAATAGATATTTTTCCTTCTGGTGAAAGTTTTCTACAGCTTGTGATATTTTATTTTTTGTATTGCAGAGTCTTATGTTGCACTGTCCCACAGTTCCTGTCTTAGCTCATGGCAATGTCTCGTGGGTACAACTCATTTTACATTTTCTGTAGTGTGATAATATGGTTTTTTATAAAATAGGGGTAATTCCTTCAAGACGATGCAAACTTTATCTGAACTTTATCTCTAATCTCCTGAGAAACCCTATCCATCTTTAGTTCAATGGCCTGGATCCTCAGTGCTGGGGATGTAATTCTTCAAGACATCAGAAATCCCTGAGAAATTCTTCGTGACATCAGAAATTATTTGAGACATCTATGCGTTTACATAGAAGTTTAATGAAAAAAAAATGGCAAACCATTGTGGTTTTGTGATATGAAAACATCATCTTTTGTTCATTTGACACAGAAAACATCATTCCAAAAATTCATTATGGATGTTCTAGTATTAAAAAAAAATTTCATATACTTGAGACTGTAAGATGATCATTTGTTGGGTTTTATGATCTCGAGAAAGCAGACCAGGCTGCATAGGAAACATAAGAACAGTTAAGAGATAAAGTATCTTATTACATTATTGTACTGTTACCAAGTTTTTGTTCTCATCAAATTTGATTTTCCCTTTAATAAGAATAGTGATTGAAAATATGGATTGCCCTCCAGGAGGAATATTCTATGAATAGACATAGCCGTGGAGCCCAGTTTCTGTTCTGAGGATGAAAGGAATATATTGGGTATTTCCGAACAGCTCTGTTTGGGAATCAAGCATTGAATAAAAGGAAGATGTTGGGGGCTATGTTGCGTACTCCAGCATTCTGTTTATATCTGTATGTGTTTTTCTAAGGTTTAATAGTCACAGCACAGAAAAAACTTATTTGTGCATCCATCAGTTTAGCATTAATAGCAATAGGTTATCTTTTATATATCTTAGCTAAGTCACTCAGGTATTATGAAGATGGAAGAACATCATATATTATGTTAACAGTTCCAAACCTCTACTTTCAGAAATATGTAGTATAGTTAGGATGTCCAATTGCCTGACATCAACTTCAGCTTTAATCTTGAGCATAACACTTAAAAATATGACACAGTGCTTATTTTCCTAGCTTTAACTGCAATGTCAACTGGCCTGAATTTGGTTGAATCCAAGTTAATTCTTAACCCTAGTTTTATATATGTTTTTATATACCTTATAAAAAATAATGGATTTAAAAATTCACAGTAAGGATATATTTTCTAACTCCAGAATAATTTAATTCTGGAGTAAAGTAGACATATGTGTGTGTGCATGCATATATACATATACATATATACACATAAATACATACACACACACGTATACATACATATATATACACACACACACATACTTGTGTCCGTTGTGTCAAACTACATGAAGGGGCTATATAAAATTTTCCTCATTGCCATAAACAAAAACGAAATGTAAAATATGTTTCACTAACTGCATCCTGATTTCATGTAATTTTATCTTGAAATATGTCTATTTGAGTTTTAGTGTATAGCTGCATAGGTGGATTGTGTGTCACTGTTTAGGAATCTTATTTCTACTTGTTAAATTTACTGCTTAAAATTAGTGTCATATTGTAATACTAAACTCTAAAGCAATAAACTGACAAAGTTTACCAGTGTACATTCAAACATTATTTCCAAGTTTAGTCCTTTGCTGGACAGATTTCCTCTGCCTGACGAATTTGAACACATTTAGTCGTTTGTCATCAGACTCCAAATTTAACTGAGTTAACATATTTTATTTAATCTTCCCCAAAGGAAATATATTGAACTCTACTAAAATAGAAGGGTTTTTTGGGTGAAGAAGTTGCGCAATAAATCACATACCCATAGCTAACACTTTAATATCCTGCATATATATATAAGGAAAACAACTGCCAAAGTAGCTGAAAGTATAATGAAACACAATCTTCCTCCCACATGAGTACATGCATTTCTGTTTTCTTGTTATATCTTTTCCAAGAAAGGTAAAAATGTCCCCTTTATTTTAAAATATTATTTTAAGTATTTATTAAAATACAATGTAAATGTATTTTTGTTCTTTCAATGGATATTAGGAATAAATGTTTCTCATCTCAAGAAGGGGCACATATTCAAAGTTATTAGTAGAAATGCAAGACCAGCCTTGAAAACTCATGATTTAACCTAAGGAGGAAAAGAATGCAGTGAACATTAACCTAAAGGCAGAAATACAACCAAACATATTTATTCTGCTTAATAACTTGAGTACTTAATGACAAAGTTGAGACTAAGTTTTACAACAAATGTTTGTTTTAACACTCTCCAATGCTTTTATTTAAGAAGCTTGGTTCTGAGTAAAGGAGCAGCCTGGTTTCAGGCAAGGAAGAACTACAGACACACATTTCAGTGATATGAATTATGTTCATAGAAAATGGGCTGTGTAAATAGAAGATGAGCACTTTAGAATAAACTGTTTGAGACAAGAACTTTTGCTCCAGAACCAGATTGAGAGGGAAAAATGTCTGTAACTCAACCATGAATTTTGACTCTTCAGCATAAAGCATATTTTTGGTTAGAATTGAAGAAGTTTAGTTCTAAAGTGCAATAAATTTTCATTTTCAAGATACCCTATATTAAAACATTAGTTCTCTTGTGAGTTGATTCAAACTATTTTTCTATTTATTCCTCCTCACTGATTATCAACTCTTAGTCACTTTTTCTAAACTTTAGACATCAAATTTTCATAAACATTTGGGCAAAATTGTCAGTTGAGTAAAAAACTAGTTGAGATCACTATTAATATTTCAAGTAAAAGCTTCCTATATTTGAATTTTATGATGTGACCTCGTTTCCACAGTCATGTATTATGTAAGTTGTATAATGCCACGTTTTCATCATACCTATTTGGACAGATTTTCTTCATTCAGACAATATTTATAAGGCATCCAATCATTGCAGGCTACTTCTTTCTGAGGCACAGTAGAGGATATAAGACATGATTCTGTCCTCATAAAGCTTACATGAGAATAAGAAAAATAGACAACATATGACATAAAAGAAATTCACATCAGGCACCATAAGGCTTCTGTCAGTGGAGGATGCACTACATTGGTTTTGCAATGGAAAAAGTATTGACTTTAAGGCCAAATTACCACCACAGCTTGAATCTGGATTCAGACACTTACTAGATTGTGTAGCTTTGGGCATGTTATTTGAGATTTTCAAGCTCTAATTTCTTCAACTGCAAAACTAGAATACTAATATCTAAATTACAAAGTTATGGTTAAGATTGGAGAGAAACTATATAATGTCCCTGACACATGGTGGTTGTTGGAAGACAGTTCTTCACGATTATCTCTTGTTTTTGCATGGGTCAAGCTGCCTGAGAAAAGGCATTTATAGCCTATGTTTGTATAAGAAAACATCCCAGGATAGTAAAGCTAAAGATGTCTTCCTGCCTGGAGACATCTCAGGATAGTAAAGGTAAATACTTTCCCTTTTCCTCCCTGGAGGAGATTTTGTTTACATTACATCGTAATAAATTAGGACATCTGTGTACATATCTTGGAATAACAATAAGATCTCGCCCTTTTATGGGAAAAGAGAATGAGCATGTCACCCGCAGTCCTATATAAGAGCAGAGTTTCGGAATTTTGAAATTGCATTCCTTTGATGCACACGTAATGGATGACACTTGCCACATCCCCTTGTGAGAAATGGGGCATTGAGAAATCCACCCAAAATTGTTGCTTTTGCTGCTGCTTTAGTCATCATATACTGCCTTTGTCTCTGACCCAGATAGATGTAGTTGGTAGATGTTAGATAGATGATAGGTAGATGCATAGATAGATAGACAGATAGATACATACATACATACATACATACATACATACATGGATACATAGACCAGAGCAAGTTAAATCATTAGTTAGCAAGTACAGTAAAATTTCAAATCATTTAGTTTTTGACTTAACAGCAGTTATTCAGGACCTATTCATTATTTTTAATAGTAGAATTGGTAGTTGAAGAGCTGCCATTGTTATCAAAGAAGATAGCAAAAAGATGAGAGCATTTGAGCTGAATCTTAAAGAAGGGATAGAGTAAGACCATTTACAGATGGTGCAGAAAAGCATTTCAAATATCAGGAATAGTCTAGACAAGACTGGGTGCAAGAGGTGAATCACTGCTGGTCTCATACTGGAAATCATAAGTTGTTAATTTTGCTTAAGCACAGGTTACACAAGGAAGAGTACACAGAAGCATTACTAGAAGAAGAATTTGATTCGAAAGCATGCATTACCTTGTCAGATAAGTTGCTTGAAAAACATCAGATAGCAATAGGAAAAAAGTTGCATTTTTAGCAAACACCAGATTTTCAAAGTTATACTTTGAAAATATGACTCTATTTGTAGCATGCATCAGGGAGAACCTAACAGGGAAGGACTGGAAAAGAAATGTTCCCCATCTTCCAGCTGAGAAGTAATGTGGCCTAAAACCAGAGAGTGGCAGTGGCAACAGTCATGGGTGAAGGCCAAAGCAGAGTCATGCTTGGAGTCTTGTTCTTAGCTCATGATGTTTCTGAGCTTTGTTTCAGAGTGTGGTCTATCCATAATGTTTTCAGAATACACACAGTGAACTTGGGGGCTCTGTTAAATGCCATTTTCTTACTTTTCAGAATGAATTAAGTTCACCACTCTTAGGCTAGCAGAGGTAAACCAAGCTATCTAGAACGTATCAGTTAGGAGTAAGTTCATCAGCATGTGACCAAACCCTAACTTAACAATGGACAAGTTGCAGTAACTACCATTTGCCAGGTTGATAGAAGTTGCTGATTGTTTCTCTTTCTCTCCTTAAAAGAAGTCCAAAGATGGGTAAGAGTGCAAAGACAACATATTCTGTACAGACCTGAACTGCTTCTACCTCCTAAAATCTCTGTTGTTTGGGTTTCTCCTAATGGCTGATGGTGGCTGTTTAAAGTCTTGCCTTCACATTCTTATCCCAAACAGCAATATGGAAGATAAGGCAAAAGAGGCACACTTTAGGGATGGTTCATGAAGGAACTTCCCACTTACATCTCTTGAACAAAACACAGTCACAGGCAGGGCTGCAAAGGGAAAAAGAGGTGTATAGTATTTTCACTGGAAGCAATGTCTCCAACAGAAGTCAGGGTTCTGTTCCTACACAGAGGGGTGGTATGGACCCCTAATTTTCCAAAGTCTTCATAGTAAAGCTCTGAATTTGCCCCAATAAGGAGTGGAACTGCTCAAGCCAGATTCCCATAATGTGATACTCAAGTGTTATGTGGCTTCTTGACTCAGATAATTCATCTTCGTTGATTTGCATTGTCTATCAAGTTCTAAGCCACCATTTTAGCAAGCAGAATATTTCACAATCAAATAAAATATAAAGAGAAAGCCTCAAGGTTGTTATTGTCTTCATTTAATATTTTATAAGATGTCTTTGTTTTAAGAATCTACATTTATTTATTT